>NW_020634123.1:518-1000 GCF_003573695.1 Papaver somniferum
TTTTAAATCTACTTTGAAGTTTTCACATGATTATCGTTTGTTTTTACTAATAGGAATTTTTATACATTCATGGTTGATTGATAGGTCGTTTAGGATGCATACTAAATCGATTTGTTAATTGATCTAAAGCTAGTGAAAGTTAGGGGATAAGTAATCGTTTCTTGACTCTTTACATAAGTAGCAAACACGAGATCTTGCGGAGGGATTACGTTGAGCAATTGTGTGTGGAAACAACGTTAGCAAGTAGACCTTGAGCTAAGAGTCTAACTACTAATATAAACCTAATAAATTCATAAATCTTAATGCGTTTAACTAAATTACATATTGAGTGAGCTATTACTAGGTGGTTTGGTGAATAGAATCTGATAGTCGAGAACTTCCGTATCTGGTGATACAAGGGATTTAGGGGTTTAACACTGAGCTAGCTGCTTTACCTACGGTTGGTGATAATCTGTGACTAATAAAAAGTGGAAAAGAACATA
>NW_020634124.1:0-446 GCF_003573695.1 Papaver somniferum
CTGTCTGAAGGCCACTGCCAAAATGAACCTATCCTAATGGATTGAGATACTGGTCTGACTAATATCAACAAACTGGCGTATACAAGGGGACCAGTGGTCGATAACCTAAATCTAGATCAACAAACTGGCATATACAAGGGAACCAGTGGTTGACTACATAGAACAATTTCTCGTTCTTTTTTCGTTTTTTTTTTTAACTGCACGAATAGATATTTTTCATCCAAGCGAATGCTTCTTGTCAGCAGATTACATGATAGTTGACTGGGCACCAAACTCAGATATTGACAAAGTTAGGCACCAAACGCGAAAGTGTACCATTTTATAGGCACCAAACTCGAAATATCCCTTCTAATAATGAACTTCTAATCTTTTAAAAAGGTCATAGATTACCTATAATAAAACATGGAAAGAAGGAGATAAGGTTTGCAACCGTTAATAACTTCTCA
>NW_020634124.1:457-1000 GCF_003573695.1 Papaver somniferum
AATAACCTATAATAAAACATGGAAATAAGGATATAAGGTTTGCAACCGTTAATAACTTCTCAACGATTATGGGATCTTCTTTAAGCTAGATAATCATCGCAAAATTTGAATAAAATACCATAAACACAAATGACTCAAGGAAGTACGCAGGCTTCATTAGATGTCGGAACTCTATGATCAAGACCAAATCATGAAACAGAAAGACTCCCCTTTAATAGAAAATTTTCAGAAAAAATATTTCCTGCACAAATTACATGTCTAGAGGTTTGAGAGTCGAAAAAAGCTTGCATTTTGGATGCATTGACTCAAGGAAGTCCAGTGACTTCGTTAGAAGTCAAAATCCTTTTTTTAAAACCAAACTATAAACTAGATAAACTCATTTTTATTATAAAATTTTCTAAAAAATGATTGTGGTAAAAAATAATATATTTAAAGGCTCTATATGTTATCCAAATTGCATTTCTACGTATGTTGATTCCAAAAATAAAGAGGGAAGTCATCCTTTACATTGAAAATAAGGTTCAAACACACCAATTGCTAAGC
>NW_020634125.1:0-327 GCF_003573695.1 Papaver somniferum
CTCTCATGCGAATTTTTCTCTCCAAAAAATTGGCGAATTTTTTCTTTAGGGTTTTCAACTTTCATAAACGTTTTTCCTTCATTCTAGATCATCTTTGGCGATTAAGGATGGGGGAAAACCCTGATTCAAACGTGAATAATTATGGAAACAACAAGGTATCTTTTGCTGATTTGGTTAAGGGTAAAAAACCCTATGTGTTAACAGATTCAGATTTCTTATCTCTCCCTGAGGCATCAACATATTTGGAAGAACCATCTTTGGTTTTGCCTAATAGTCTTCTTCAAGAGGGACGTGATATATTTCAGTTCAGTCTCATTGGGAGATTGA
>NW_020634125.1:338-720 GCF_003573695.1 Papaver somniferum
TTAGAGTTGGAAGACGAAAACGTTTTTAAGTTCCTAGTTCTCTACTTTATGCTAATTTTTTAATGTTTAGGAGCTTATTTTATGAGTTTTTTAGAGTTTTCTTTTTTACCCCTTTGGTTTATGGGGGTGGGGAGGCCTAGAGCCTCCCATTTTGTAATTCTTGTAATTACGTTTTTTTGCTTCAATAAACCATTTTGACCTAGCAAAAAAAAAAAAACCTAATAGTCTTCTTCAAGAGGGACGTGATATATTTCAGTTCAGTCTCATTGGGAGATTGAACTTTAAGGGCTTAAAACTTGCTGATGTTCAAAAGAGTTTGGAGGAACAATGGGGTTTTGGTGCTGGAAGATGTAAGTTAGTTCCAATGACAAAAGGGTTCTTT
>NW_020634125.1:731-1000 GCF_003573695.1 Papaver somniferum
CTGATGTTCAAAAGAGTTTGGAGGAACAATGGGGTTTTGGTGCTGGAAGATGTAAGTTCGTTCCAATGACAAAAGGGTTCTTCATCATAAAGTTAACTTCAGTAGATGACAAGAAACGTGTATGGCATGGTGATACTTGGGTTATACACAATCAACAGCTTAGGGTTTTTAATTTTTACCCAAATTTTGATCTAGAAAGACAGCAAACTTCAAGAGCTTCAGTTTGGGTAAGTTTTCTTTCCATTGCTAAAATTATTGGAAATCCGATT
>NW_020634126.1:0-377 GCF_003573695.1 Papaver somniferum
CAGGGTTTTTCCTTGTTACAAAGCAATTAATATTCACCGTTAGATGAAAACCTGATTTAGATTCAAGCTAATATTTCTGAACCGTTAGATCAAAAACTTAGCTTGTCACACACACTTGGGTAGATGTTTACTGGGTTTTCGAAAACCATGCCCAAACGTGTACGTGTATGTTGGTTCAACATAGTAACCCAAAAGGTTAACCATATGAGCATTTCATATTAACCTTGTTCTTCTTCACCATAACTAGTTTAATTGACTCAAATGAACTAGTTAGAGAGTTGTTCAATTGCTATGAGATAATATGTAACTACACGGACACAACTGAAACAAAGATGATTCGATTAGATTGAATCGGCTCATGAACTTTATAGCCACGG
>NW_020634126.1:388-2551 GCF_003573695.1 Papaver somniferum
TATGAGATCTTATGTAACTACACAAGACACAATTGAAACAAAGATGATTCGATTAGATTGAATCGGCTCATGAACTTTATAGCCACGGTTTGCATAAAGCATTCCTTAGTAATTTAAGTTTCATGTTCAGAGCACATCTTTAGATCATAACCACTTAAGCTCACAAACAAGCTCGCGGACTTAAGGCAACCGACAGAGTTTTCCAAACTCAGTGGAAAATCTCGGAAAAGAGACTTCCGCCAGTTCGCGGACTAGGTTTGTGGACTGAGTTCGCGGACTAACACGCAAGCGAGTTTTTGGAAAATCCCAGCAGAAATTCTCGGTAAGAGAACTTCCGTCAGTTCGCGGACTTGGCAAAGCCAATTCCTCCGGTTTCTCTCAATCAACAAAGTTCGAAAACTTAGGATTAAGGAATACATGGTTATGTAATCTAAACTCTCATTGAGACATTCTCAGAGGACGTTATATAGTCATTATTCACAGACCGTTTCACGTCAGAGAAATTCTCAAAGTAATTGAAACTTTTCATGACTTTCGTCACTAAGTGAGATAAACTTGATCAAAGCGAAACGCTTTACCAACACATGATTTCGAGATATAGATAGGCTTGATATACTCGGCTCGAAATATCAAATGTGTATGATCCAGTCTATATAGCATACGACTTTTGTCTCATAAGAAGTAGGAGATAGAAGAGATAGACTTTTGAGTGATAGATAAGTTCAAGTCTCCACATACCTTTTTGTTGATGAAGTTCCACGGTTCCTTGAGTAGATCTTTGTCGTTGTATGATGAATCACCATGAAGTCCTTGAGCTCAACTACACTTTTCTATCTAGTCCGAGACTTAGATATGTAGACTAGAAATCAAGACTCATAGTTTTGATCACTAACATTGACAAACATGCTTGAGATAGCAACGCATGCGAGGTCGACCGAGCTATGCTCTAACAATCTCCCCCTTTGTCAATTTTAGTGACAAAACTTTTAATACATATGGAATACAAAAAAGATAAACTTTAGTGGCTCATATTCCATAGTCTAATCTTCAACGTTCTTTGAAATCTTCGTCCTTCCAAGTACTCCAATGATCCCAAAGGTTGTAAGTTTAGCATCACCGTTGTTGAAGATCAATAGCTATAACAATGAGAGAAATCGAGATTCTCGATCATCATTATACAATGACATAGTATTATTATGTAACATCAAAGTCAAATTGCATCACGACTTTAACAATAATACTACGGTGATATGCATCACTCCCCCTTAGTCAATACTCCATCTCACATGGAAACCACTCCCCCTTACACAATGATCCGAAAACCATATGTATACGTAGTAGAAGTACACATTAATTCTCCCCTTTTTTGTCAATAAAATTGGCAAAGGTACAAGAACGGGATCCTGATAAAATTTCCGAGAAGAGACGTTTCATAGACTAAAAGAAAAAAATACATGCCAACTTAATTTAGATGCAATCATAAAGTTGAAGCTAAATGCATTCATCAAGGAGTTTTAAGATACAAGATAACCCCTATAAAATTCCATAGCCGCACACCCCGCAAGATATTACCATTAAGCACGAGTTCAACAGAACTCTCTCCCTTTTGATGTCATTCCCGAAAGAACAACAAGAGCGACCTTAGTTTCGAAAGAAAATAAGGATTTTTAATTGGACACCAAAAACCATATAAATGATTTTCTATATCCAAAACTCAACCAAATCAATCACAAGTAAACCCATTATCAATTTAATTGGATACGCAACTAAATCAAACCAAAAAAGTGATCAATTCAATTGAAAGTGCTCAACATAAGTAAATTTACGGAGCTACGACTAAGGTAATCATACGGATATGACTAACTTAATCATTCACATACTCAACATAAGGAAAAACCTTACGGAATATACGACTATATCAACCAATAGAACATGGTTAGTATAGCCGTTCGTATACTCAACACAAGAACTTGTGGAATATATGAAAACTCAACTAGACTAATTACAAGAGAACCCATAATTAATCTAATACAAACAACCAAACTAATCACGAAAGTAATCAATTTAATTGTCAAAGGATTTTCTCGACAAAAGAAGACTTTCCGAGAAAATAACTAAATAACCAACCAAGATGATTAATTTAGTTCATAATGCTCAACATAT
>NW_020634126.1:2562-3000 GCF_003573695.1 Papaver somniferum
CTCGACAAAAGAAGACTTTCGGAGCAAATAACTAAATAACCAACCAAGATGATTAATTTAGTTCATAATGCTCAACATATAGCATCTTATGGAACAACCAACAAAGCCAATAAGAATAATCGACTTAGTTGTATCGTGCTCAACATAAGACACACAATGGAGCCTTCATGGTAAAACATAACAAAATGGATCAATGAAGATCAATACCGTGGATAACATATAAGGATCTATTTTATTTTCCATCATAACGACATAATAGACTTTATCCTTGTCAAACAAAAGATTTTATCCAATTTTCCAGCAAATAAATGACTGCATAGGCATAACTTTTGTAATTGTCAAAAGTCCATTAGTTCTTTCATCAATACGAATATCAATTTATGAACGACTTTACTTTTGACACAATATGGGACCTTCAAGTTCACGGATGCAAACAAT
>NW_020634127.1:0-239 GCF_003573695.1 Papaver somniferum
TGAAGGGACACCCTAGTAGCAATGGAAGAGACGAGTCCGGTGAACCTTCATCCATCTCTAACACGCAAAAGTCAGCTGGAAATAATAATTGATTAACCTGCAAAAGAACATCCTCAAAAATACCCATAGGGTAGACATTAGAACGATCGGATAATTGCAATACAATTCCAGCCTTTTTAAGAAGACCTAACTCAAGTGAATTGTACATAGATGCAGGCATAAAATTTACGGATGCACCT
>NW_020634127.1:439-641 GCF_003573695.1 Papaver somniferum
ACTTTGCATCGATTGTTGTGGTTGCTGAAATTGTTGAGGTTGCAGATGGAATTGTTGTTGTTGTGGTTGAAATCCACCCGAACGGTTGAAAGTTGGTTGTTGAACCGCGCCTTGCTTGTTTGCATAGCTAAAGTTGGGGTGATCTCTTGATAGACACATTTTTGTGTCCATGGTATTTTATTTTTCATGTGATTTTCTTGAT
>NW_020634127.1:841-1000 GCF_003573695.1 Papaver somniferum
CCCCAAGGCATCTGCTATTCGCACCCCAGTCCAGGATAAGGGGCACCTTCTTCAACAATTCAAATTCTCAAAATTGGCGGGAAAAATGTTCACACACAGGAGAATTTTCGATCAAAGAAATGAAGTAGTGGTAGGTCGATTCAATGGCTTAATTTTGGT
>NW_020634128.1:0-212 GCF_003573695.1 Papaver somniferum
GTGTCTAATATATCTCAATTGTATATAGTGTTAGTGATCGATTCTATACTTATTTGGTTATTTTATTTATTTGTAGGTGTTTTTAGAAGAATAAGGATTTGCGGCGAAATTGGCTGAAAATGCGGCGTTTGGACCTCCGTTGATAGAGTGCCGGAAGCGCCCCAGAAGTGTACCGGAAGTACCCCAGAAATACCCCGGAGGAACCCCGAAAA
>NW_020634128.1:223-553 GCF_003573695.1 Papaver somniferum
TCAGAAGTGTACCGTAAGTACCCCATAAATACCCCCGGAGGAACCCCGAAAAAAGTGTGGAAAATGCCCCAGAGGACACTTGCTATACGGACCCTTGATTTTGGATAAGGGGTAACCTACTTACTAAGGGGTGACCCATTTCCAGGCAGGGACACCAGGACTGGTTAGGGGGTAACCCATCTTCAACATTTGAAACGTAAAATTTGGCGGGAAACTAGTTCTCACGTCTGGAAGATTTTCGATATAATTGTTTGGGTAGTTTTAAGGAGATTAAAGGGCTGGAAATGTTTGGGCTTATTCTATGGACTTATAGGAAGCTAACAGGGGTGA
>NW_020634128.1:753-897 GCF_003573695.1 Papaver somniferum
AGGGACACCAGGACTGGTTAGGAGGTAACCCATCTTCAACATTTGAAACGTAAAATTTTGCGGGAAACTAGTTCTCACGCCTGGAAGATTTTCGATATAATTGTTTGGGTAGTTTTAAGGAGATTAAAGGGCTGGAAATGTTTG
>NW_020634128.1:1097-1380 GCF_003573695.1 Papaver somniferum
AATAACCTAAATAATTGCGGATCCTCTAAGTCAATCAGATATGACTTACAAAGTTGACCACAGTGAGAGTAGTGGTCATTCTTAGGAAAATGTGTCGATTCTATTAACCTAAAGTACTTAGCTTTAGTCTCAGAACTTAATATTCGACTCATTTGAAACGTTCTCACAGTTGGAAGAAAACTATTTGGTGGGAAAACAAAGTCAATCTGGGTATCATAGCCTGGGAAAACCACATCAACCAGAGGATGGGTTTCTAATAACTGAACTCCTTCATGGACATCAT
>NW_020634128.1:1391-1706 GCF_003573695.1 Papaver somniferum
GATGGGTTTCTAACAACTGAGCTTCTCTCTGGACATCATTAGGTTCAGGTAAAAGTGTACGAAGATAATCTTGTAAGATGGTTGAGGAACAAATGTCAAGTCCTACACGAGGGAACTTTCTAAGAGTTAAAGAACCCGGAGACTGATAATCACCCCCAAACTTAGAGTTTTCGGTGTCTCTAGTTAGACTAGTCACAATCTCCCTAATTTCTAGGTCATCAGATTCCTGAAAATGGACAATTGATTCTTCTAAGTCAGGATCATCCTCATTAATCTCTACGAGTTCATCTAAGACTATTGTTTCTAAATCGTACG
>NW_020634128.1:1717-2097 GCF_003573695.1 Papaver somniferum
TGATAATCACCCCCAAACTTAGAGTTTTCAGTGTCTCTAGTTAGACTAGTCACAATCTCCCTAATTTCTAGGTCATCAGATTCCTGAAAATGGGCAATTGATTCTTCTAAGTCAGGTTCATCCTCATTAATCTCTACGAGTTCATCTAAGACTATTGTTTCTAAATCGTATGACTCTAAAACAGTATTCTCAGGATAAAACCGTTCCTCAAAACCATCATCGATTACAGTTTCTAAATCGTTCGACTCGAAAACAGGAATCTCAAGATAAACCAGTTCCTCTAAACCACTATCGGCTTCGTAATCAACAGGAAAAACTACATCGTCTAAAACGGTGGAATCCCTAATCAAATCCTCGTCCTTTTGAATAGGTGAATAATC
>NW_020634129.1:0-438 GCF_003573695.1 Papaver somniferum
TCCTTGTTGTTCTACACTTTGTTCAGCACTTGGTTGCACTCCTTGTTGACTGCTTTGTTCTTGTAAGCTTTGTTGAGCACTTGAATTATCTTTGGCACTCCTTTCCCTCCTAGCACTAGCTGTCACTTTCTTCCTCCTTTCTCGACTTTGTCTAAACAACAAAGAAAGGAACAATATTTACAAACTATACAATCGGAAGACAAAGTACGGAAATATAACCCGAATGTACACATTCGGACGTAAGAATACACATACTGTTCCCGATTACAAAACAATCGAAAGCTAACTAAACATATTTACAACCGAATATGCATCAATTGGAGTTCAGAAGCTCTAAATTTTTCATCCTACACAATCGGAAGACAAAGTACACAACTATAACCCGAATGAACAAATTCGGAAGTAAGAAGACACATATTTTTCCCGAATGAAAAACAA
>NW_020634129.1:449-1000 GCF_003573695.1 Papaver somniferum
TCGGAAGACAAAGTACACAACTATAACCCGAATGAACAAATTCGGAAGTAAGAAGAAACATATTTTTCCCGAATGAAAACCAATCGGAATATATTTAAACATGTTTACAACCGAATATTCATCAACTGGAGTTCAGAAACTCTAAAATTTTATCATACACAATCGGAGGTATAAAACATTATATTGTCTTCCGAATAAATACTGGCCCCAAAATGAGATTTTTCCTATATCAGAAATTTTGAGATTTTTTCAATATATATATATTCGGTAGTGAGTGTACTTCCGAATACTGTGTGTCTACTTAAATATATTCGGGATCCAAAAAATTCATTAAACTACCGATTATTACCAGTTTGTATCCAGGAAGATATGGCCAACAATATTCGGCCGATAACCATCAAATATTTCTCCCGAATACTGTCGATGTTCTTGAGAAATGAAGAACACGACTACATTCGGAAGTAAATAAGCATGAATATCGCCCGAATCTGGATAAATAACCGAAAACCCTAGAAATTTTTTTTCTCGATTCGTCGAATTAAAGCGAAATA
>NW_020634130.1:0-394 GCF_003573695.1 Papaver somniferum
AAATTTCATCTATTTGAATCAAATAGAAAAACAAAGCCAACACAAAAAGAAACAGTTCATAAAAATGTTGAGTTTTATATACGTTAACTCAAATAAGTCTACACACTTCGTTATAAGTCTAGAATTGATTTCCGAAACTAAATTGTAAACTGGATAAACTCATCTTTAACAGAAAAAGTTTGAAAAATGTATTGTAATCACAATTAATATGTTCTAAGGCAGTACGTCTAGTAAAAATTGCATTTCTATGTACGTTGATTCAAGAATATATGAAGGAAGTCAAATTTCACTATAGAAGAAGGACGAAAGACCAAGCAGAACTAATAAAAATCCTAACAAATTCCATCTATCTTGAATCAAGTAGAAAGACAAAACCAACACAAAAAGAAAGAGT
>NW_020634131.1:0-264 GCF_003573695.1 Papaver somniferum
CCCCACGCTTAAATTGGAAATGGATGGATGGATATTGCCAGGCTCTTGCAACCCCTTGTAAACGCTCTCTAAACCCACGCTTTAAAAAAGAATTGGCAAGCAGGCGCAGCGACAGATTAGATCCTTTACGGAAATAGGACATCGTCCACTAGCCAAAGTAGTGGTGGTCCTGAACTTCAGTCGATGGTAGGAAACTCACTAATAGGGAACTAACAAAGAGTCTGCAGGCCATTGCCTTAAGCGGGACTTGACTACAGGGGTTTT
>NW_020634131.1:275-618 GCF_003573695.1 Papaver somniferum
CCGCTCATTCCTATGAAGATAGGGAACTTGTACTTCTCATTCACAAATCCATATTTGTCTATGTTGCTCACTCTCAGTTTGGTCCTACTTCTAGTTCATTTTGTAACCAAAAACGGAGGAGGCAACTTAGTGCCAAATGCCTGGCAATCCTTGGTCGAGCAAATCTATGACTTCGTACTGAACCTGGTAAACGAGCAGATTGGAGGTCTGTCTGGCAATGTGAAACAAAAGTTTTTCCCTCGCATCTTGGTCACTTTTACTTTTTCGTTATTTCGTAATCTACAGGGTATGATACCTTATAGCTTCACAGTGACAAGTCATTTCCTCGTCACTTTGGGTCTCT
>NW_020634131.1:629-1000 GCF_003573695.1 Papaver somniferum
GGAGTCGCCTTTTTAGTGCTAGCTGAACGGAAAGTCATGGCTTTTGTTCAACGTCGAAAGGCAGCTATAGGGAAAGCAGAAGTCAGGGAAGCGATGTAAGGTAACCTTAATTCGCCTACCGGAAGTTCACCTAAGGCCATAAATCCATCCCTATCATGAGCGCGAGTATAATAAACTGGGTCTACGGGGTGGGGTCTATTGTACAGGGAAATCCATCACTTGTCTCTAGCTCTTGATATGGGAAGAGTTGAAGAGGGGTGAAGGCGAGAACGGCCATACTATAGATGTAAGGCCTTGCCATTATTAGGAAGAGCATATCATAACAGAATTAACCGCTGCAATGGCTATAGATGCAGACCATTACTGATATG
>NW_020634132.1:0-216 GCF_003573695.1 Papaver somniferum
TCGCTTGCCTCCGCATCACCGTCCGATCTACCTACCAGCTCCACATCTCACGGCTTAGTCTCGCTGAACATCAAAAATCGATGAACCCGACACAGACCCGAACAACCAAACCCTATACCAGCTACCCAAACGCACCCTTCTCCCAAACCATCGACTTCACCTCCCCCATCCCTCTCTGCAACTTCACCACCTTCTTCAACAGAACCGTACCACCAC
>NW_020634132.1:416-783 GCF_003573695.1 Papaver somniferum
TAGTCCCTGTGGAATGACCCGTATTTGCACACACATACTACAATCGACACCGTGCACTTGCGGTTATAATTTGTAGGTCTTTTAGAAACCTACCAAGTTTTTGGCGCCGCTGCCGGGGACTGGTGCTGTGCATTTCTTGTAGTTTTATTAGCTATTTTTACATTTCACTGCATAGCATTTGCATCTGCATCTGCTTCACTTCATTTGCTGTTGGACCTGCTGTTCTGAACCTGTTTTTCCTCTGCTGGGACGCCACCAAGGAAAAGAACCAAAGCCCAACTGGGTTTTTGCAACAATATCAGAGCAGCTGGGCTGTGCTTAAAAGGTAACCCATTTAAGAGAACCCGAATTGTGGGCTTCCAATTTT
>NW_020634133.1:0-209 GCF_003573695.1 Papaver somniferum
CATGACGATTTATTCTATGATATTGAGTCCCATCCCCTTCGATGTGGATCTAACTACCTCTCTAGATAACCCTTTCGTCAAAGGATCTGCAATATTCTCTTTAGACCTCACAAAGTCTATAGAGATGATGCCAGTTGAGAGTAGTTGTTTCACTGTCTTGTGTCTTCTTCGAAGATGTATAGACTTTCCGTTGTATACACTATTCTTTG
>NW_020634133.1:220-485 GCF_003573695.1 Papaver somniferum
CCGTTGTATACACTAATCTTTGCGCATCCAATAACAGCTTGACTGTCACAGTGGATTGCGATTGAAGACACATGCTTGGGCCAGAGTGGAATTCCTCCCAGGAAACCTCGTATCCATTCAGCTTCCTCTCCAGCTTTCTCCAAGGCTATAAACTCAGACTCCATGGTGGATCGAGCTATACATGTCTGTTTGGTAGACTTCCATGACACAGACGCACCACCAAGTGTGAAGATGTACCCGCTAGTGGATTTGCACTCATCTGAGT
>NW_020634133.1:496-781 GCF_003573695.1 Papaver somniferum
GCCACCAAGTGTAAAGATGTACCCACTAGTGGATTTGCACTCATCTGAGTCTGATATCCAGTTAGCATCACAATACCCTTCTAGCACAGCAGGATACTTTCCAAAACTTAAGCAATAGTTTGAAGTTCCTCTCAGGTACGGTAGAACTCTGTAGAGAGCATTCCAGTGATCCTGCCCAGGGTTGCAAGTGTACCTGCTTAATCTACTCACAGTGTAGGCAATATCAGGTCTTGTACAGTTCATTAAATACATAAGACTGCCAATAACACGAGAATACTCAAGTTG
>NW_020634133.1:792-1000 GCF_003573695.1 Papaver somniferum
TCATTAAATACATAAGACTGCCAATTGACAGGCTTTCCTTGTCAAATTTCTTAAAGGGGCCATGTCAAAATTACCTTGATTTGGCGTAGTGTTACAAACGTGCTGGGTTTTGTTCTCCTTCACGGAAGAGGAGAAAACGGGGATGAACATTAAGGGTTTTGTTCTATCTCAGGAAGAATCAGCAATGTCCTAGCGACCATTAGTTTGC
>NW_020634134.1:0-532 GCF_003573695.1 Papaver somniferum
ATCTTTATATTCTATAACTAACACTTAAAAAGATAAAATCTAAATCTAAAATTTAATGTTAACACATTCGGGAATACTTCAGGGTAATTAACCATTACAGAAATTAGTTAAACGAGGGGCTCTTCAAATTACTTCGTAATGTTTTCTTTTTTTTCTTAGTATCCCTAATTTATGAGAGTATCCCGATTATGCTTTCATTATAATCTGTCTATCTTTTGTGATGTATATATTAGATTTGGTGCGTGTTCATCATTTACATCCCGAAAATTTGTTGTTTTGAGGTCCTACTCAGGGTTCAAAAAAAACTTACCTCTATCAAATCGTGTGATGGACGGAAGGTGATCCACAATTGGTACACCCTAGCACTGATGTTTAAAACTTGGATGCAACACAACAACAAAAAAACAAGAACAAAAACAAAAGCACTTGTAGATTCGGGTCATCAGTTTTGTCATCAAACTTTGATAGTTTTCGTCAACTGTCTTTGGCCAAAAGAAGTCACCCATCCCTATCAATAAATGACCAAAACATT
>NW_020634134.1:543-1000 GCF_003573695.1 Papaver somniferum
TTCAGCTAGTACTGCACCCTTTGGAATATGTTAAAGGATATGTTGAAGCTTAGTATTGCAGGCGTTCGAATGTGTTTGGCATATCCATCGTTTGCCATTACAAGACAACACTTAGTCTCCACGCCAGTTTCAGAAAAGAAAACAAAAACTTAGTCGCTTATACAAAAATCATCACTCTCTTTGAAATGCCACACTTGAGTTGAAATGGTTATTGAATAAGATTATGAAACAAAATAATATAATACTAATCCATTTATGGGGGGTTTATAAAATGCTAGTGAAGCGTTGTTTCCTTTTCAAATAAGCAAAGGCTGTTTAGGTTGTTTTAGTTTTTAAACTTTTTTCACTCGCTTGAAAAGGGATTTCGCTAATTATCATCACAGGTCACTTTATTTGTTTTTCGTTTCTTTTCTTCTATGTGAAACAACGTTGTGAAGAACGAAGAGTTGCGGGCATA
>NW_020634135.1:0-101 GCF_003573695.1 Papaver somniferum
TTCCATGACATTGTGTGCCTATTTACAAAAAACGTGGTCGAAAGTACTTTTTAAACTCAATTTCATGAAATTTCGAGCCTTTAGATAATGTGTCTTTTCTG
>NW_020634135.1:301-692 GCF_003573695.1 Papaver somniferum
TAAGTCAAACCTGATTAACTTAGAGGATCCTCAATTATTTAGGTTATTATTTTGTGCTTCTAAGTTCTTATTTAAGTACTTACAGACTCTAGGACCTAATAATTCGGATCTCAATTTTGAGAAGTTGCAGCCTAAAGAAATATATTTAGACCCTTTTATGGAACCTGAACCTGAACCACAATTAGATATAGATATCTTAATCAGGAAACTAGGTAAGTGCATGCTAGTCTTGTACATTTTCTTGGTTCACTGCAGTTTCCTTTTGTCAGCTCTTTTTGGTTTTAAAGACCCACAGTTATTCCGGCTACTGTTATACGGTTCGAGTTGACTAATCCTTTTCTTAGTCTGGCTGAAGACTTTAAACTTAGCACTTCTTGGGAGGTAACCCAAT
>NW_020634135.1:892-1000 GCF_003573695.1 Papaver somniferum
ATTTTGGCGGGAAAAAAGGCAGCAGCGTCAACAGTTTTGGATCAAGGATTTGAGCGACCTAGCAGGCGATTCAATGGGCAAATTTGCTACCCACGGACTCTAAAAGAC
>NW_020634136.1:0-574 GCF_003573695.1 Papaver somniferum
ATTGAGTGTCTTCTTACAGCACACTCAATCACAGGTGACTTCGATCACCAAGAACACTAACATCCTAATTCAGTTATACCTACAAGAGTGTTCACTAAGATTTTGCTACCCAACAAGGTCTTCAGGCTTCATCTAAGCCCCAACTGATGATCTAGAACATGTTGACAGTAATTGATGACATGATAAACATAAAGAGTAATTGAAATTGCAAATTAAAAATTAACCCTAAATTAACAGTAAATTGACATTGGAATTAAACTGAAATTAACCCAATTAGGGGGTATCTCGGCTAACCAAGAACACCCTCTACACATACAACACCCCCTCTATTTATACCCAAAAATGAAGAACCCTAATTTACGAAACCCTAATTTCCAACAGTGACCTAGGGATCGATTTTGTAACCTGATTTGATGTGATGAGACCATTCCATCTTCGACCCATGCTTCCACTTGTTCTCCTGTATCACCTCCATGCATCAATTGCTTCTCTAGCACACGTTAATCCATCAACCCATAACCTAGGGTTTAGGTTAGGTAATAAGTTGATGGGATAAAGGGCTAGAATGATGGGG
>NW_020634136.1:774-1000 GCF_003573695.1 Papaver somniferum
TACCATCTAATCTGAAGGCTTGGAATTTCAGCGCTGTGGTGCTTGGCAGAGACTTCAGATTTTGATGCTCTATGAAGGAGCGACCGTCGGATGCTTCTGAGAACTGATCTGATGGCTGAGAACGGAGGCGTTTTTGTGTGTAGAAAATGAGGTTGTGCGCACCATTCTTCGCGGCTTCCTTGCGTGATTTCTCCCGGCTTTTCACTACTTTTCTGCTCTTTTTGCT
>NW_020634137.1:0-435 GCF_003573695.1 Papaver somniferum
CTCAGTGTATGATTTGGGATTAGCAATGAAATAAGATGGCAATGGTATTAAGAGTGGAACCTAAAACCTCGTGAATGAAAATCAACAACTCTCATTTCTCAAACATGGAGTATGTAGAAGATAGGGCACAATTAGTGAATAAATCGGAATTTAGAATTTTATTATACATTTCATATTTTTAACTCTAAATTGGATGGTCAACACGGTCAATCAATGCCAATTCGTTGATTGGGCACCAAACTCAGATATTGACAAAGTTAGGCACCAAACGCGAAAGTGTACTATTTTATAGGCACCAAACTCGAAATATCCCTTCTAATAATGAACTTCTAATCTCTTAAAAAGGTCATAGATTACCTATAATAAAACATGGAAAGAAGGAGATAAGGTTTGCAACCGTTAATAACTTCTCAACGATTATGGGATCTTCTTTAA
>NW_020634137.1:446-1000 GCF_003573695.1 Papaver somniferum
AGATAAGGTTTGCAACCGTTAATAACTTCTCAACGATTCTAATATCATCTTTAAGCTAGATAATCATTGAAAAATTTGAATAAAATACCATAAACACAAATGACTCAAGGAAGTCCGCAGGCTTCGTTAGATTTCAGAACTCTATGATCAAGACCAAATCATGAAACAGAAAGACTCCCCTTTAATAGAAAATGTTCATAAAAAATATTTCCTGCACATATTACATGTCTTGAGGCTTGAGAGTCGAAAAAATCTTGCATTTTGAATGCATTGACTCAAGGAAGTCTAGTGACTTCGTTAGAAGTCGAAATCCTTTTTTTAAAACCAAACTATAAACTAGATAAACTCATTTTTATTATAAAATTTTCTAATAAATAATTATGGTAAAAAATAATACATTTAAAGGCTCTACATGTTATCCAAATTGCATTTCTACATATGTTGATTCCAAAAATAAAGAAGGAAATCATCCTTTACATTGAAAATAAGGATGAAACACCAATTGCTAAGCGTCCAAATCCTAAAAATTTTTCTGTATAATATGGGGAACTGAA
>NW_020634138.1:0-320 GCF_003573695.1 Papaver somniferum
TGCAATTTATGTTTAACTTATCTCACATGATGTATGTTTGTTGCCAAAACATGGTTAGCATGAGCTAATCATTTTCAGGCCAAGGCTCAGTGAAGCCTTGTGCACTGTCAAGTGTGAATGAACTAGAGAGTTACTTCCTGTTGTTGTGTTGTGAATGTGTATTTGAGAGAGGCCAATGCTCATAGAGCCTGTGATTGGATGTACTGTCAAAAGACAGCCAATGCTAGGGGTAGACTAGTGAGCAAGTTGGTGTTCTTTCATTTCTAGTGTATGCTTAGGAATGAACTTAACTTAGACCATTTCACTTGATTAGGATACAA
>NW_020634138.1:520-785 GCF_003573695.1 Papaver somniferum
CAGCAGCAGCAGCAACGGAGCCCAGCTGAAATTGCAAGCCCAAGAGCAGAAGTTGCACAAGCCCAGCAGAAGTTGAGGTTACTGAGCCCAGCTCAGTTGGTACAAGCCCAGCTCAGAGAAAGTTGCACAAGCCCAGTTCAGAAGAAGTTGCACAAGCCCTGGCAGCAGTTGGCAGCAAGCTTGGCAAGTGCAACAGCTTGGCAGATCAGCAGCAGCAGTTGGCAGCAGTTGCAAGTTGGCAGCACCAGCAGCAGCAGCAAGTTGG
>NW_020634139.1:0-294 GCF_003573695.1 Papaver somniferum
AGGGTTTTGGGCCTTGGGTATGCCAAGCCCATATCTTCTTCAAGAACAATTCTTCCTTCTTGAGCCCATTCCTAGCTTTTTGGACGTGCGCTCCATTCTTTGCGGCTTCCTTGCGTAATTCTTCCCGGCTTTTCACTACTTTTCTGTTCTTTTCGCTCCGCGACTGATCCGAGCTTCATTTATTACCTAAAAATGCAAGATTAAGTAAGAAAAATATTTATTCTTGAAAACAATGAAAATACAGAATATGGGATAAAATGTAGAATTAATGCACAAAAGATGAGTTAATTGCCA
>NW_020634139.1:494-1000 GCF_003573695.1 Papaver somniferum
CAAAACATGAATTGAAACAAGACAAACTAAAACTGAATTTGGAATTAAAATTGAAAATTAAAATTAAATCTACAAATACAAAACAGGGAAGAAAAATCTACCCAAGAGGAACTGGCTAGTCAATCCCTCATGGGGATGCACTGGCTAGTCCAGAGATATCCCTTAACATCACTAGAGACATCAATTTATACCCAATTACACATTTAGGGTTTTCCCCCAATTTTCCCCCAAAACAGTAGAACTAGGGTTTGGTGAAACTCACCTAATTCGTTGGAATTGATCGCATGCATGCTAACCCAATCTTCTTCTGACTCTACTGCTGCTTTCTCACGCTCCAATTACTCTACTAACTCAACCTAATTCATCAATTTTTCTTCTAGGTTTTCAGAGAAAGATGAGAAGAGAAATTAGTGAATTAGATAGGTAGAGGGGTAGGGGATTGATGGGAGAAGGATGGGTGTGGTTGGTTTGGGTAGTTGAGGCAGGTGAGGTGGTGGTTGCGAAGG
>NW_020634140.1:0-564 GCF_003573695.1 Papaver somniferum
TGGATTTAATATGGCCTAGTTTAGGAGTGGCCAAAAGCTAAGGTTTTGGCACTGTTTGGGCGCGACCAAAACTAGGACTTGGCGTCGAGCCAAAAGGTTTCCCTGCGTTAGCTAGTAACCTTGGACGACTAAGATTTGCGGAAATGTGGCCGTCGATTGTTGAAATCCTTCGTTTTGGAAGTCGTGAAGGGAATGCCGGCATGCTATGGTTTAGGTGCGGCAAGGTGGCTGGCACGACATGCCATTGGCACATGTGGCATGGTCGGCATGCCTTGGCGCGGTTTAGGCGTAGCCAAAACTAGGGTTTTGGCGTTGGGCCAAAGGTTACTATCCGTTGGTTGGTGACCTTGGACGTCTAAGATTTGCATATAAGATGGAAGGGTGGCCATTGATTGTCGCACGTCTTCGTTTTGGCAGTCGTGTGGGGAAGGCCGATATGATATGGTTTAGGCGCGGCAAGGTGGATGGCGTGGCATGCCATTGACACATGTGGCATGGTCGACATGCCTTGGCGCGGGTTAGGCGTGGCCAAAACTAGGGTTTTTCCGTTGGGCCAAAGGTTAC
>NW_020634140.1:575-1000 GCF_003573695.1 Papaver somniferum
GGCATGCCATTGACACATGTGGCATGGTCGACATGCCTTGGCGCGGGTTAGGCGTGGCCAAAACTAGGGTTTTTCCGTTGGGACAAAGGTTACCATGCGTTGGCTGGCGACCTTGGACAGCTAATATTTGCATCTAAGTTGGAAGGGTGGATGTTGATTGTCGGACGCCTTCGTTTTGGCAGCCGTAAAGGGAAGGCCGGCATGGTATGGTTTAGGCGCGACAAGGTGGCTGGCACGACATGCCATTGGCACATGCGGCATGGTCGGCATGCCTTGGCGCGGTTTAGGGGTGGCCAAAACTAGGGTTTTGACGTTGGGCCAAAGGTTACCATGCGTTGGCTGGCGACCTTGGACGGCTAAGATCTGCATCTCAGATGAAGGGTGGCCGTTGATTGTTTCGACCCTTCGTTTTGGCAGCCAGCGGC
>NW_020634141.1:0-554 GCF_003573695.1 Papaver somniferum
AAATTTCATCTATTTTGAATCAAATAGAAAGACAAAGCCAACACAAAAAGAAAGAGTTCATAAAATTGTTGAATTTTATATACGTTAACTCAAAAAAGTCTACACATTTCGTTATAAGTCGGAATTTGATTTCTGAGACTAAATTGTAAGCTAGATAGACTCATCTTTAACAGAAAAAGTTTGAAAAATGTATTGTAATTAAAATTAATATGTTCTAAGGCAAGACGTCTAGTAAAAATTGCATTTCTATGTACGTTGATTCAAAAAAATATGAAGGAATTCAAATTTCACAATAGAAGAAGGATCAAAGACCATGCAGAACTAATCCAAATCCTAAAAAATTTCATCTATTTTGAATCAAATAGAAAGACAAAGCCAACACAAAAAGAAAGAGTTCATAAAATTGTTGAATTTTATATACGTTAACTCAAAAAAGTCTACACATTTCGTTATAAGTCGGAAATTGATTTCTGAGACTAAATTGTAAGCTAGATAGACTCATCTTTAACAGAAAAAGTTTGAAAAATGTATTGTAATTACAATTAATATGTTCT
>NW_020634142.1:0-424 GCF_003573695.1 Papaver somniferum
GATCGATGAAATAACTCAACCCATTCCACTGCGAAAATCAACAAGACAGATACAAAAGCCACAGTATCTGGAGGATTATGTTCTTCAAGCTGCAGAAGAATGTGAGATTATGCTACTTTCTGTTAATGATGAACCAAGGAATTTTCAGGAAGCAAAGGTCTCGACTAAATGGACACAAGCATGTAGAGAAAAAATTATTTCAATCAACAGAAACAAGACTTGGTTTCTAGTTGATAAGACAGGCGGGGTAAAAGTGATTGGTCTCAAGTGGATCTTCAAGGTTAAAAGAAATTCTGATGAAACTATTAACAAATATAAGGCAAGACTTGTAGCTAAGGGATACGTTCAAGAATCAGGCATAGACTTTGATGAAGTTTTCGCACCAGTTGCTAGACTAGAGACAATTCGTTTCTTAATAGCAGAA
>NW_020634142.1:498-1000 GCF_003573695.1 Papaver somniferum
TCTTAATAGCAGAAGCTGCATCAAACTCTTGGGAAATACATCATTTAGACGTAAAGACATCATTCTTGCATGGCGAACTAAGTGAAGATGTGTATGTTGAACAACCAGAAGGTTTCGAAGTAAAAGGACAAGAACATAGAGTTTACAAGTTGAAAAAAGCTCTCTATGTTCTAAGACAAGCCCCTCGAGCCTGGAATACAAAGTTAGATCAAATCTTAAAGGGAATGAGATTCATAAAGTGTTCTAAAGAAACTTCTGTATACAGAAGAGAAGAAAAGGGAACGCTTCTTGTGATTGCAGTCTATGTAGATGATCTATTTTTGACTGGCAACTCCCTTAAGGTGATCAATGAGTTCAAGAGAGAAATGTCATCAAAGTTTGAGATGTCAGACCTCGGAAAACTCACTTATTACCTTGGCATAGAAGTCCATCAAGGAGTAGATGGGATTCAGATTAAACAAGAAGCTTATGCAAGGAGAATTCTGAAAGAAGCAGGACTTGA
>NW_020634143.1:0-404 GCF_003573695.1 Papaver somniferum
TTAATAACAACTTATTGTTTATGACCTAGATTATGATTCGAGATTTAATCATTTGAAAATAGCCTGGAACAGTGATATGTGTCATTGATGTTATTCGGGAATGTTTCGAGTCGATTATTAGAGAGATATAGAACTACTGTAAATGTGGATACAGAACAGTATGCATACCAGTTCACATAATGAGACAACTGTTATAAGTCGGAGCTGCAATACATGTACCCAGTACACGTAACGGCATATCTATGGTTTGGCAGTGACTTTTTGGTACGCATACCCGGTATCCGTACCATAGAAATTCCGTTGACTCGTAAACCAGGATGGTAGTATGCAAACCATAAAAGATCTGTAGGTTTCCAAACCGGAAAGGTAGCATACGCAGTATGCAAACCGAAAAACATTTGTGG
>NW_020634143.1:415-788 GCF_003573695.1 Papaver somniferum
GAATTGTCCAAATGGTGGAAAAGGATTCACCAAAATATGGAGAAATATCCAAGATATAGATAATTATCCAAAATAATCAAGAAGTGTGGGACCAACCGGCCATGATGGCCAAGTGGACCGTGCGGTCATGGTGGTGTACGGTCCACCATGTTAGACATGCGTCTGTTCTTGGGAATTTAGGCGTTTTTGTTGGACACTTGTGCAATATTATGGATTATTATAAAAGTTTGATCTTGACTGAAACTGTCATTTTTTTTGCATGAACGAGCAAGTAGGACTTTGCTCACACGTCCAATTTTTTAGAATATTAAAATAATAATATTTCAATACTTATTGGCGTAACTCGTGGGACTAGTTTGTTTTTTTTTTTTAA
>NW_020634143.1:799-1000 GCF_003573695.1 Papaver somniferum
CTACCATGACTCCCATCAATAGCTAGGATCGGTTCTACCATGTATCCTAAAATATGTAAGGATTGGTTCTACCAAGGTTCTCAACATAAGTGAAGATCGGTTCTACCGCATATCCCAAACTAAGTAAAGATCGATTCTACCGTAACTCTCAAAATAAGTCAAGATCGGTTCTGCCGAAGTTATTACCTAGATTCGAATTAG
>NW_020634144.1:0-483 GCF_003573695.1 Papaver somniferum
GCAGCGAGCAATGACGGGATTAATGGGAGATTATACGGTGTTATGGTCGGATATTTTTGTTCTAAAACACTATAAATACAAGGCTAAAGAGTTTAGCAAGTTTGGAGAGTCTTTGGAGAAAGTTTAGGAGTCGAGAGAATCAAAAGAAAATCACGCAGAGAAGAGAAGAGTTATGCTGGTGTAGTTGAAGACGAAGAACAAAATACGCTCCAGGAAAGTCGTTGAAAGGTGTCGCTTAACTGCGACAATTTCCAATTCCTTTCCCGCGACTTAGAAACAGTGCTTACAGCACTTCATTTGTATCGTTCTTCCCTGACGCTTCCTGTGTGTCGCAAAGTACGGTCGAATATTGATTTTTTTGACATTTCTCTTCATTGTAATCAACTTTTGAGCATCAATGAAATATTTTGAGAGGTTTTTCATCATGACATTTCTCTTTATATGGTAATTTTTATTTGATTAATTTTTGCAATATTTATACAT
>NW_020634144.1:494-1000 GCF_003573695.1 Papaver somniferum
AGTATCAATGAATCAATTTGAGAGGTTTTTCATCATGAGTAGCTAAACCCAATCCCAGGGGTGACGGAGGAAGCCTTTCTCGCAATATTTATGTGGTAATTTTTATTTGATTAATTTTTGCAATATTTATATATGATTAATTGCATTGAAAATAAATGATTTAAATGATTTTTATTAATCAAATATATTTTCTCTTGATAATACATGCTTAGTTTTATACTCTTGATGTATTATGCTTGCGATTAATCTTTGATATTTTGAGAATCTACTTTTGGCAATAGTTAGAATCAAAACAATTATTAAATTTACATAATAAAAATTAAATAAAACTACATAAATATTGTTGAATGGTGGAATCATCACCCCTATTTTCTCCATAAAATTTATATCACTTGTTAATTGAATTTTCTACATTTCTAAATTATTTAAATCTAAAAAAAAAATTATTCCCTTCACAAGTTGGAAAAGAACCCCTTTTACCACAATCTACAACAACTTTTGAAAAT
>NW_020634145.1:0-242 GCF_003573695.1 Papaver somniferum
AAAGAGAAGGAAAAAAGACAAAGCAAAAAAATAAAGAAAAAAGAGAGAAAAAAAAAGAGAGAATTATTTTATTTATTATTTTTTTTAGAGACTTTGCATTTATTTATTTTTGTAATTATTATTATTATTTTTTGTATTTCTTTTCATTGGACTGGACTTTGGACAATTTATTTTAATTTTAAACCCTACGGAAGGGTTATATAAAAAAAAATTAAATATAAACTGTTTGCAGGGAAGGACGA
>NW_020634145.1:360-574 GCF_003573695.1 Papaver somniferum
TGCAGGGAAGGACGACGATTACAATATCGTCTCGGCCCCTAGGGTTCGTACATGACATAGGAGTCGAGGCCCGAGTCGACTTCAACGGTTCATCCCCCGTCTGGTACGGGAGGTAAGTCCATCGAAACACTCGCGAATCTCCTGTCAGCGGGTTTACTGTATTCCTTAAGGTGATTCATTGATTGAGGACGAATTTGGACTGTTTTTAAATTCC
>NW_020634145.1:585-889 GCF_003573695.1 Papaver somniferum
TAATAGGAAACTCGTTCGAAAAATATTGGTTGCTCTTTAAGCACATTTCAAAGTTCATGATGGTTTCTGTGAGTTGAATGCGTGACTGCGCCGCCTTGTGATAGCGGTGAGGCCTTGGGTATCAAAGCTCTACTAAGCTTCCCTTGCCTCGATTCAACTTACATTAGCTCGGATTGATTCCAGAGGGTGTGCTCAAATTGTAACGAATTCCTTTTCGAAGGAATAGAAGCTGGTCTAGAAAACAATCTAAGTGGAGCCATCATGCTTTTTGTTTGCTATAAATCTTTAGGTTTGTTTTGGTGGA
>NW_020634146.1:0-464 GCF_003573695.1 Papaver somniferum
GCCGAAGAATGTCATAAAAATATGTGAAAGAATTATAAGGAATTTTTTATAGTCTGGTGACCCATCTGTGAAGAAACTTGTTACTGTGAAATGAGATGAAATAAATGCACCAGTTGAAGAAGGTGGATTGGGCTTAAGAAGACTTGAAGTTATCAGTAAAGCACTATTAGTGAAATTACTTTGGAAAATAGAGAATGAAGATGTGGAATGGAATCTATTTGTGAGAGCCAAATATAAAGATAAAAAAGGAGAGTGGATAAATATCATAAACAATCCTCCATTTAGCCAGGACTTAAATGGGTGATTACTGAGGTACAACAAGGTAGTAGGTGGATTTTTGGAGATGGGACAAGCATTTCAGTATGGAGAGACAAATGGGTGAAAGAATATGCTTTGATTGATATGCATACAGAAGATGACTATATTTTGCAAAATAATGAAATGAAACTCAAGGATTTAATTCA
>NW_020634146.1:475-1000 GCF_003573695.1 Papaver somniferum
GGGGGGGGGGGGAATGATAGAAGACTATGTGCCGAGGATAGAGTTGGAACTTTATTTGTATCAAATGCTGCTCAAATGATCAGGAAAAAGTATGAGGTAGTTTCATGGACTAAGCAGGTATGTCAACCTTGTATTTACCCTTATACATCTACAAATCTATGGAAAATACTAAGGGGTGCTTGTGCAACTGAAGAAGCGGTAAGGAAAAAAGGTTTCTCCATAGTATCTAAATGCTATTTATGTGGTAAAGATCAGGATACAATGCAATATATTTTATGGCATTGTGAATTCAGTAAAAAATGAATGGCATCGGCTGAGTGGTATCTGTCATTGTCCCAGTCCCATAAGTTTTGATGAAATCTTGTCTTTTGCTAAAGGGAAAAGTCCTGCAATCAAGGAGGTATGGTATATTTGTTCTTTCAATATCATGGTTGAGTTGTGGTTTACAAGAAACTCAGTGATTTATGAAGATGCAACTCCATCTGTGGACAAGCTTAAAATGAGAATTACAAGGTGTGCAAAGGA
>NW_020634147.1:0-337 GCF_003573695.1 Papaver somniferum
ACTAACCTTTTTGAGGGCCGTTATCTATAAAAAAAAAATTGCAATTGATAAATTGCGTAGCAAATAAGGGTTCCAACATTTCGTAAAACATAAATAAATCAAACTAAATTTCAGAGGATCCATTGAGAAAAATTCAACACCAATTTAATACTTTAGTATACTTAAAATTTCCTTTTGGTTAATCCTTTTTTTTTTTCTTCTTCTCTTTGTTTCCCTTTGTTGGGTGCAATAATCAAAAACAAAGAAAAATCAAATAAGCAAAAGTTTTTGATACTTAGCTCCTTTATAATGGAAGTGATTGCTTTGACGAAACGAACAAGCTCCCCGTATCTCCGCA
>NW_020634147.1:537-813 GCF_003573695.1 Papaver somniferum
CATCTTCCTTTAAAATAAGTTCTGACTATTTGAAAATAAATCTAGGGGATCAACAACACATCTCTAATGAGGTACAGGTTTAGAATAAACATGTTCAAAGAACTCAGCATCCCTAGATTCCTTAATAATATTCACACCAATGTCAGAAAAAATCATAACACACAACCAAAAATCTATTTGTAGAAGTATACTCAATATACCCTATACGAAAACACAATCAACATTTTTGGTTTCAATCTAGTTCTTTTAGGAAGAGGAATTACAATCTTAGTCAAA
>NW_020634148.1:0-1000 GCF_003573695.1 Papaver somniferum
GTCATGCGGAAGAAAGAAGAAGAAATCATCTAAATTTGAGAAAGAATGGCAAAATTGTCGTTTCTTGGGCGAACACTATCTGGAGCCGAGGCTTGGTTAAGGGGCAATTCTATTTGGAGGAGTACTAAACACAGACTAGCAAAGTTAAGGGGATGCCATTGGGTGGTTGTATCCAAGAACAATGGGTGCAAACATCCGTCCATTACTTTTTGCATATTCTCCATATGTGGTTGACATTTTATTTTTTCTGTTTAATATTCGAAGAATTCAGAGGTTTAATACCCATGAGGACCATCTTACAAATGTTGAGTATTTACTGCAGTAAGCAAGTATGTAAGGGGAAAAAAAACCAAAAATATGGTGAGGCCTAACTGATGGCACAATCTTTCCCAAACCACGCAGTGCCGCCGCTCCCATTTTCAATTTCTCGACTGGTAGGTCGTTGGGTTAGATAACATATCGGTCATTCTAGTCTTGGGTATGAAACGTGCTTCTTCTCAAGGGTTATCCTGCTTTCAGATCGGATACGCTTTTTCACCGGGGTTCAATGCATTCCTATGGCATGTATTTTTGAGCCTCGTTTACCGAACAAATCAAGAAAACGTTGTGCATTGCAAACTGGCCAATAAGGGGGAGGAAGATATTTGCACTTACTAATATTTTTCTGTTAGATAAAGAAATGCGCAAAATTTGTTTGGATGGGGTCAGCGGATAAAAGGGTAGGGAGGGCGAGCATGAGAATAAGTTTGATTAAAATAGTCCTTTGATTAAAATCGACAGAATCACACCAAGGATTTTGTCAGAGGACTTTGTTGTTTAGTCCAGTAAACCCGATCCGGATTACTGGCTAGTCCAGCAGCAAAATATATTTACTCCCTAATCCAAAAAAGTTTGAAAAGAGTAAAATTATTCTAGTAACCCTAACATATAATATTACGTATATTAATACATATGTTACTACATATGTAGTATGTAGTAATAACATATGTAGTATACTAGT
>NW_020634149.1:0-202 GCF_003573695.1 Papaver somniferum
CAGCAGTGGAGCAGCAGCAGACAACAGCAACAGCAGCAGCACAAGGCAAAGAAAGCAATGCAGCAGTGCAAGGCAGTGAATGAGATGGCAGTGCAAGTAGTGGTGGCACTAAGCCAAGGTAACAATGGCAATGAGGCAATATAGCAAAGGCAATGCAGTAAATAAAACAAGACAATGAAGACAATGAAGAAAACAAGCAGAG
>NW_020634149.1:402-684 GCF_003573695.1 Papaver somniferum
TTGTGCTAGAATCAGGGTGCCTAAATATCTAGACTAAGACTCCTAATAATTACATATTTGCACAAGAGTCAACATTTCAAGGTAAATGAGCTCCATTTTTTATGTTTTTTTCAATTTTTTAATTTTTTTTTGAATTTTGATTTTTCAATTTTTTTTTTTTTTTTGGAATTTTTCAATTTTTTCAAAAAGAAGAAGGAGTTCGTTTTCAATTATGGAAAATTATCATGGTATCTACTCTATACCCCCAAACCTAAACTAAACATTGTCCTCAATGTTTCAAAA
>NW_020634149.1:884-1000 GCF_003573695.1 Papaver somniferum
AGGAGCTTCAGATTTTGATGCGCGATGAAGGAGCGACCATCGGATGATGAGATGGATCCAATCCGACGGCTGAAGATGGAGGCGGTTTTGGTTATAGAAAATGGGTTTGGGTAAGG
>NW_020634150.1:0-385 GCF_003573695.1 Papaver somniferum
GAGCCAGGGTTAGTCAACCCTTGACTCCACCCTGCATGTTGCCAATTCCGTTTCGGTATCCGATAGTTGTCGGACGGATTTTCAAAATTGACATACATATCCGACAAGAATAATAGTACACTATCCAATAATTATCCGAAATATTACACTTTACGTAAAAAAACATATAATTTTCTTGTTTGTCTTTAATCATTTTTCCTTTTCTTGATTTTGTGATCATAACCCCAGATTAATTTTTGTGAGTTTGTCATTCCTTTGGATAAGGAAAAAAAACCAGTCTATTTGGATGAAATTTTGTTCTAAACCACTATTTTCCCATCGAAAATTTACTTTGCCACCATCAGTCGCCATATTAGTTAAAAACTTTAAACCACCAATTGTCAGC
>NW_020634150.1:396-1000 GCF_003573695.1 Papaver somniferum
TCAGTCGCCATATTAGTTAAAAACTTTAAACCACCAATTGTCAGCCTGCTATATGTTGTTAAGCAGTTGTACACTGCTGACGTGACAATTTGTTGTTAGTGTCCGAAATTGAGGACCACCTCAATATACCATCTTTGATTCGTAACAGAAGCATTCCGCCACGCATTTGTAACACAACACTTTGCTTGGGTTTTAACTTTTAACAGCTGAGAGCTGTTACGAAATTTTGCTTTGGTTGTAACAGTTAAAGAGCCGTCACTACAAGAAAACATGGCTTAAGCGACCAAAATCCCAGCAAGAGCCCATAATTTTAGTCACTTTAAGGGTTTAAGCATCCAAAGTTGCAACTGCCATAAAGTTTGGCGGCTACAAACCTGTGTCATCTAATATCTAGCCACGACTGAATGTGTTTGCTCGCTACATCACTCTTTCAAGTCATCTATAGCAGCTTGAAAAGTGCTCAGGTAGCTATTTACTTTGAGGCACCGACTCCTAGCAACTAACAAATGAATCGGTTGGTACAACCTCTCTATGAGCAACCAAGTTTAAGCGGCCACCACATGTTCAAAAGAGAAGTCAGTTTTGGAAGTAGGCATTTGAAACC
>NW_020634151.1:0-243 GCF_003573695.1 Papaver somniferum
TGTTGTGTTCATGTTAGTGTAATATCTTGTTGTGTTCTGTGTGTGATGTTTGTTCCTGTGATGTTTTGCATCCATCTGTTCTATCATGTCCCTGCCTATCATGCTCTAAGTCAATTGCTAAGATTAGATGAAGTCATATAAACCATAAGGAAGTTTCCTAATCAAAACATGTCAAACATCCTGCTCTCACAGTGCATATCATGTATGCATTGTAGTTAGAATTCCCTTATGTTATCATGTACA
>NW_020634151.1:443-791 GCF_003573695.1 Papaver somniferum
TTTAGCTAAAACACTTCCGAAACACACCCGATCTCTGTGGATCGACCCGTACTTGCACGAGCTACAACCGACGACCGTGCACTTGCGGTTATAATTTGTAGGACCTTTTAGAAACCTACCACATCTCTGGCCATGTTTATCTTGTAGCATTTTTATATCTTGATCTCAAGTTATTGAAACTTCTGGAACTAAGAACTTGGTTGAGTGACAGGTACTGCTGAACCTGTGCTGCTGCTGGTGCTGCTACTAATTGGTGCTGAGCCTCTGGTGCTCTTGCTGTTGTTGCTGCAGCTGTGCTGCTACTTTCTTCTTCTCCCTGCTGCTGCTGCTACTTCTTCCTGCTGCTGC
>NW_020634151.1:802-2463 GCF_003573695.1 Papaver somniferum
TTCCTTGCTGTTGATGAAGCTGTTGCCCCTCCTGCTGCTGCTGCTTGCACTGCCTCTGCTGCTGCTGGTGCTCCTGTGCTTGCTGCGTCACTCTTTGTTGTTGCATCTTCTTTCCTGCAACTTTCTTGCTTGTGCACTAAGTGCATTGTTTTTGCTCTTCTCTGCACTGTTGCATTCTCCTACTTGCTACTGCTGCTGCTGCGCTTGCTGCTGCTGTGCAATTGTTGCTTTGAACCAGGCTCTTGCACTGAATTGTAGCTGCTGTCTAGCCGTTGCTTGCTAGCTAGCTAGATGAATCTTCCCCTGGTGCTGCCTTAAAGCCCCTGCTGCTGGTGCAAAGCCCTGAACTGGTGAAGCTGCTGAGCCTTGATTGCTGGTGAAGCTGCTGAGCCTTGATTGCTGGTGAAGCTGCTACCTGCTGTTGCAAAGCCCTTGCTTGCTTGCTTTGTCATATTTGGGCTTCACCATTTTGAACCTGAACTGGTGCCCCTGCTGTTGCTGAAGCTGTTGCCCCTCCTGGTGCTGCTGCTGCTTGCACTGCCTCTGCTGTTGCTGGTGAACTGGTGGAACTGAGGCTGTTACTTTCCCCTGTTGCTGCCTGTTGCTGCTAACTGCTGCTTCCTTCTGCACCTGTTGCTGTGCTGCTAAGGCTGAAACTTGCTGAACCAAAGCTGCAGCTAGAACCCAAGCCAAACTGGTCTGTAATACAAGCCAAAGAAGAAAGACCAAAGCCCAACTGGGCTTCAACAAGAGCTTAGGATGATCAAAAGCCCAACTGGGCTTTTGCAACCAAACTGAACAGCTGGGCTGTGCTTCACAGGTAAGCCTAAACCCATTAAAAGAACCCAAACTGTGGGCTTCCATTTTTCTTGTGGGCTTGTAATATTAAACCCAACATTTGGGCTTATATTTTCTGTTGGGTTTGTAATTAATTTCTTGTGGGCTTGTTTGTTTAATTTCTTGTGGGCTTGTGGTTTTAGATTGATTTGGGCCTGTTGTTTTAATTAAAGAAAACTGAACTTTTGAAAGCCCAGTTGGGCCTCATATTTTAGTTAGTAGCTAGCCAAAGCCCAACTAAATTTCTGGGACTGTGGGCTTAACATCCATTTGAAAACTAAACATTTACACTGTGGGCTTGACCCAAAAACAGAAAACGTTTTCAAAGCCCAGTTGGGCCTCGACCTTTGGCTATTTAAGAGCCCAAATTTCAAATTGTTACCTGGGCTTGTTTCTGAACTGTGGGCCTGAACCAAACTTCGAGTAGGACAAAATTCCAAAAACCAACAGTGAGCTTTACTCACCAGCAGTGGGCCTGTTTTTTTTCAAAAACGTAGCTGGGCTTCACAAAACCCAACAGTGGGCTTGGTCTCCTTATCCCATTAAAAACCAAAATTTTTCTTTTTCCCTAAAATACCAAATTTTATTCCAGCAACCCATTAAAACCAAAAGGCCTTTCTCCCGATTTTAAAACCAAATTTTTATTTTCAAAACCCATTAAAAACCAAATGTCTCCCGACAAAACCAAATTTTTCCCAAAAAGTCCAATCCCATTAAAAACCAAATTTTCTTGTATATAATCCAGTAGATAAAAATTTTAAAAATCCTTTTGTTCTTTTTGTATATATTTTGCTAATCCAATATGATCTCGGCTGACATATGTT
>NW_020634151.1:2474-3000 GCF_003573695.1 Papaver somniferum
ATGTTTTTTTTGTATATATTTTGCTAATCCAATATGATCTCGGCTGACATATGTTGGATTCTTGCCTTGAATGACGGAGTTCTAATCTTGCTTTCGCCGAAATCGGGTATTCTCTTTCCTTTTTCTCTACTCAACATGATCCTCTTCACATGTTGTATTATAATTCTGTTCATATTTTGAAACATTGAGGACAATGTTTATTTTAAGTTTGGGGGTATAGAGTAGATACCACGATCACATGTTATAATTGAAAACAAGAACTCCTTCTTTTTGAAAAAAATTAAAAAATTGAAAAAAAATAAAAAATAAAAAATCATAAAAATGGAGCTCATTTACCTTGAAATGTTGACTCTTGTGCAAATATGTAATTTTTAGGAGTCTTAGTCTAGATATTTAGGCACCCTGATTCTAGCACAATTCACCACGTGATAAGAAACTTGCACGCGCACGATCTACCAATACATGTATAGCCTCGATCTTCAAGGTGTTTGATAGAAAGTTAGATTGCTAATCACTTTAGAATACT
>NW_020634152.1:0-325 GCF_003573695.1 Papaver somniferum
AAAAAAAAAAAAAAAAAAAAAAAAAAAAAAAAAAAACCCAAAATTTTTACTTTTCTCCCATCCAAAAACCAAATTTTACTTGCTCCCATTTTAAACCAAAAGTTTTCTTTTGCTCCCATTTTTAAACCAAATTTTCTTTTATATCCCATCAAAACCAAAATTTACCCATTAAAACCAAATAGTGGGCTTTGTGTCATTTCAAAATGGGCCAACCTCATGCTCTCCACGAATACATGTATCCGTCAATGAAAATTCCATTATCATGTATTGTATTACCTCAAACCAATAACCCTTTTAAAATAAATGCAAGCATGATACAAATACT
>NW_020634153.1:0-864 GCF_003573695.1 Papaver somniferum
CTTACTTGGTTTGAGTAAGTTTTTGTTATTGCACTTTCTACACGGACACCATATTTCCTCCCCTAGTTCTAAGTCGCGACACGCAAATTTCATGAAATTTTTGACACCCGCTTCATAGTCAAGATGGTTTCTTGGCAGTTCCAACCAACTCTTGTCGATAGTTTCATCTTCTTCGAAATCCATACTGAACGCCAGGGTAATCTCTTTAAATATAATCTGGGCAGCAGCTTACAAATGCACTTTAGGAGGGATCCCTGGAAAACAGTAAAGTGAGATTAGCATTTCCATCGCCAATGAGAAAGTTCAGAAATATATTATAGGAGCAAGCTACGCAAACTTGAGAGAACTCCAATACAGATGTTTCATTTTCGTCATCGATATAGACGGCAGAATAGTCTAACACTAACTACAACAAGCATAGATATTCTACCATATATCCTATTACTATTCTTTTCATCCTTATCAAACAAGATATCAGAAAAATGGATTCGCAGTTCTTGCTAAAATTTCATCATCAAGACTAAGTTTCCAGTAACTCTTAACATTGAAACTCAAGTACCAAAAATAATAGAGGTGATATTACAAACATGTTATATGCATAAATATATTCTCTAATGGTACACAAGAAACTTTAATTCAAACAAAACCCAATATTACTAACCATTCTAACTGACTGGCTAACACGATTCGAGTTGATAAACATAAAATTGACATACAACGCAGGTATCCCATGCTTTATTATCACATAAATTGAAGTTTAATCATTCAACTTCTACCGGGAAAAAACGTACCTGCTCAATTTCCTCCTCTGCTTTTTGGTGTTTGTTCTCAAGTCTCAATACTCGGCAAAATAATGAGTTGGGG
>NW_020634154.1:0-475 GCF_003573695.1 Papaver somniferum
GCCGGGTTATAAATTGACAGCTCTACTTTGGACGCTTTAGTCCTACCATCTCAGGCCTGATACTCGTTAATCCAAATTTGTAAAGTGAAAACTACAGGGAAACCCATTCTCCCAGATCTTTCCACTGTGAAACCCACGCTCCCAAAACTAAAGGCGCACACCCATTTTCTGGAAGAAAATTATTCTCAGACCCATAATTTATAAAATTCGGTTGTCGTTCTTTTTTCTTCTTCATCATCTTCAATTCTTTTTAACTCAGATAAGGAAATCGAAGAATTTAGACAACGAAGATTCGAGGGAGAGTTTGCTACTATGATTTTGGTTGAATCAAAGAAGAAACTGAGATTGGGGTTTTTTCAATCAGATGGAAGGTTGTTGTTCAAGAATAGGAAAGGGGATCTGTAAAATTTTGAAATCAAAGCAGATGAGAAGAAATTGCTGATTTTGAATTGCGAAAAATGGGTTGTAGTCTGTG
>NW_020634154.1:486-1000 GCF_003573695.1 Papaver somniferum
TGTTCAAGAAGAGGAAAGGGGATCTGTGAGATTTTGAAATCAAAGCAGATGAGAAGAAATTGCTGATTTTGAATTGCGAAAAATGGGTTGTAGTCTGTGTGTTGATTGGAAAGGAAGAGGAATTCGAAGGTGGTTCTGTGATGTTGAGAAGATTTAAGAACTTGGGTTTGTCTTTGATTCCAAGATGGCAGCAGATGGTCTCGAAATTGTGATGTGAGTTCAACACATGAAGATGCAGAAATTGGTTGGTCGATTCAGAAGTTTGAAAGTGGTTCCGTCGTCGTATGTGAAGGTATCAATAGAAGGTTTAAGAGATGGAAGTTTTGGCCGATGGAGATAAGGAAGAAAACGAGTTGCTGCCATCGATTTGGGTGAGTAATGGAGGAGGTTAAGACAAGGAATGTGAAGCGGAGAAGAAAATGAAGATGTGTTTTTATCGAATTTGGCTTCACAACAAGGATTGATAGTGAACAGTTTCAGAAGTAGATCAGCCAGGGAAGAGAGGCAAGTTGTT
>NW_020634155.1:0-596 GCF_003573695.1 Papaver somniferum
GCGCCGAGGTACACGGTTTATTCAAGAGTGTCGGGGGCGTTTGAAGCGTCCTTGCCATTCTTGACAAGTCTTGGCTTATACTGCACTCGGCCTGAAGAAAACCCCACTTAGGGTGCAGTCTCGTAACCATAAGCCCTATAGGTAAAAGGGATAAGAGGCTGCGAAAACAACTGGTTGTTGTTAAGACTGGATGGGAGGAGCTAACCTTGTATGGTAGAAGTACGCCTCCTTGAAGGGGCAACCAGGGGGGAGATAAGGGCGGCACCCTCCATTAGGAGCTGATAAGTGTCTTAAGACGCAAATGTCATGAGACTTTTTATTCACAAGGATATTAAGACTTGTCATATTTGTGCAACAATCCTGAAGAGGAAATAATACAAAAGAAAAAGATAAGACGAGATCAATGGGTTTTCGCATGAAAGTGCAAAGACGTCATGCGATTTCGTCACAAGACGACAATGTCATGGGGCTTTATTTTCGCAAGAATATTTAGGACTGTTATATTGTCGCAACATTCCTGAAGAGGCCATAATACAAAAGAAAAAGTTAAGGAAAGATCAATGGGTTTTTGCATGAAAGTGCAAGGACATAGACAC
>NW_020634155.1:607-1076 GCF_003573695.1 Papaver somniferum
AAGCCTTATTTCACACTTGGGTAATTATATTTAATTCTTCTCATGACTTTTGCACTAATTTTAATTGAAATTATGATTTGAAAAAATTAGTTGTCATTTGATTTGATGCGGCATGCTTAGCTTAGATGATTTGATGCCTCATGCTTAACATTTACATCTAATATTTGGAGAATTTATCTTGGCAAAAATAAGAGTCAATATATTTTATATATTTACTGAGCTATAATTGTTAAAAGAATCATTATTTGAACCTTAAGAAATGAATTCGGTGGAATCCTAAACCCCAGTACCTCTTGCACCATTGTTAATATTTTTGTGTATATAATTTTTTATAAATCTAAAAATCCATTACCTTCACAAGTCCGAGTTTGAACGATACCCCTTATCATCATTACTACAACCACGAAAAATCTTTTAATCAAAATGGCGCCGCCGACGCGGATTTGTGCTTAGGTAGAATTTTTATATA
>NW_020634155.1:1087-1440 GCF_003573695.1 Papaver somniferum
AAGTCCGAGTTTGAACGATACCCCTTATCATCATTACTACAACCACGAAAAATATTTAATCAAAATGGCGCCGCCGACGCGGATTTGTGCTTAGGTAGAATTTTTATATATATATTTTTTTTTCTTTATTTTTTGTTCCTTTTTACTTTGTCTTTTTGTCTTTAATTTACAGGTTCGAAGTGGAGCACTAAGGATTTGGAGAGGAAAAAGCTTAAAGCGAAAAGAGAAGAAAAAAGGACAATTTTAGGATTTAAATTTTTTTTTTAGAGTGTGTGAGGAAAACTGTAAATTGTTTTTATTTATTTTGGACTTTGGACTTTATTCTGGACAATTGGACTTTATTCTTTTTTTTA
>NW_020634155.1:1640-2000 GCF_003573695.1 Papaver somniferum
GGGGTGATGGAGGAAGCCTTATTTCACACTTGGGTAATTATATTTAATTCTTCTCATGACTTTTGCACTAATTTTAATTGAAATTATGATTTGAAAAAATTAGTTGTCATTTGATTTGATGCGGCATGCTTAGCTTAGATGATTTGATGCCTCATGCATAACATTTACATCTAATATTTGGAGAATTTATCTTGGCAAATATAAGAGTCAATATATTTTATATATTTACTGAGCTATAATTGTTAAAAGAATCATTATTTGAACCTTAAGAAATGAATTCGGTGGAATCCTAAACCCCAGTACCTCTTGCACCATTGTTAATATTTTTGTGTATATAATTTTTTATAAATCTAAAAATCC
>NW_020634156.1:0-389 GCF_003573695.1 Papaver somniferum
CAACTATTGTTTTGAGAATATACTTGTCTAGGAAAAAATATTAGAATCACTTTAAACGTAAAGAGTTGCATAAATATTGACTAGATTAAATCACATAAAAATTGGAGATTGGTGGAATCCTGAGTCTCAGTGCTTTTTATAATCTTGAATACAATTTCTTTTTAAGTTTTCTATTTTAATTTGAGTCTAAAATCGAGTCTAAACAATCCGAGTTGAACGAACTTTACTACCACTTAAAAACTACATCAATTTTTGGCGCCGCTGCCGGGGACTTGTATTTAGATTTGTTTTAGGTTTCTTTTTCTTTTTATTATTTTTTGTTCTTTTTTACGCGTTTTGGTATTTTTCGATTCTTTTCAGATTTGGAGCGAAGCTACAAGGGAAGAAAA
>NW_020634156.1:589-1000 GCF_003573695.1 Papaver somniferum
ATAGTTATTTTGTTTTATTTTTAGAAACTGTAAATAGGGTGTTATTTTTGTAATTTTTATTTTCCTTTTTGGACATTTTTATTTTTGGACTTTTTGGACATTCTTGGACATTATTTTTAAAACCCTAAGGAATGGTTAAAAATTAAATATAAACTATTTGCAGGGAAGGACGACAGTTACGATACTGTCTCGGCCCCTTGGGTTCGTACACTGACATCGGAGTCGGTGGCCTGAGTCGACTTCAACGGTTCATCGCAAGTCTGGTACGGGAGGTAAGACTCTATCCACCCACGAATCCCCTGTCAGTGGGTTTTATTTTGTGTGAAAACTCACACCCCTGTAATAGAATGTCGAACTGGTATTACAATAGCCAATACAACGAATATCCGACTGAGTTTCAAAATGGACGTT
>NW_020634157.1:0-487 GCF_003573695.1 Papaver somniferum
AGCCAAATACTTTTCAGTTATTCTTGATTGTACTCCTGATGTTTCTCGCAGGGAACAAATGTCTATTATCATCCGATGCGTAGATGTTTCAAGAGCAAGAATTGAAGAGTATTATCTTGCGTTTTTGCGAGTGGAAGATAAAACAGGAGAAGGTTTATTTTTTGAACTTGAAGATGCATTAATCAATCTTGGGTTAAACATTGATGATATAAGAGGACAAGGGTATGACAATGGAGTAAACATGAAAGGAAAACATAAAGGTGTGCAGGAAAGATTACTCGAGATCAATCCAAGAGCTTTCTACACACCATGTGCTTGTCATAATCTTAATCTCATACTTTCAGATATGGCCAAGTCTTGTCCTAAAGCAAGTTATTTTTTTGGATCCATACAACGTATTTATACACTTTTTTCAGCTTCAACCAACCGGTGGGATGTATTTAAAGAGGAGATTGGAAAGAAGGGATGGACACTTAAACCGTTGTCA
>NW_020634157.1:498-1000 GCF_003573695.1 Papaver somniferum
CCAACCGGTGGGATGTATTTAAAGAGGAGATTGGAAATAAGGGATGTACACTTAAACCGTTGTCAGATACACGGTGGGAAAGCCGTGTCGCAAGTGTCAAAGCAATAAGATACCAAGCTCCAAAAATTCGAAATGCTTTAGAGATATTGCGAGATTCATCCCCTATCTCTCAAGAAGTCAGCACTGCCGACAGCTTAGTAAGTTTTGACTTGCATAATTTTGAATTTTATCTTAGCTTGACTATCTGGTATAGACTTCTGTTTGCTGTTAGTACTGTGAGTAAGTCATTGCAATCTAAAGATATGGACATCGGTGTTGCTATATAACAAATGAAAGGTCTTATTGAGTTTTTTAAAGACTTTAGAGTAAATGGGTTTCAAAAGGCAATGGATGAAGCTAAGGAGATTGCAAGAGCGATGGGAACTGAACCTACATTTCGTGAAGTTCGTAACACCCGTACTACCGAACCAACATCAGGTGAGGAGTTTTTTAGAAAAAATTA
>NW_020634158.1:0-1000 GCF_003573695.1 Papaver somniferum
GATTCACTATTCACGTCTTTTTCAGAATGTATAAAATGGTGTCAAGAAGAAGGGTAAGTAGATCAGTACAGCTGCTACATTTCACAGGCCAAACACATTGTAAAAGGCAAGGAACCTCAAGTACCCACGTATTAGTGCACCACCAAGTAATAAGCTTGACCATTACCAGATCCTGAAATACTCACTTTTGCGCTAACAACACCCTGGACCCTGATATTTATTGTTGATATCCGTGTTGACGAGAAAAAAATCAAGGATGATTTCAAGAAGATGTCCGACATCCAGAAAAAGAAGGTGATTCTCTATCCGCAAAGTAACTAGGATATTGGTTTCCATTGTATCATGAGCATCATTTTTAAACGGAAGAAATGACTTCAGTAAGATGCAAGATTTTAAAACACCATGATCATCACCCATAAGAATATGTTAGAGCAGTTCCTATATATGGAATGAACAAACTATCAAGTTTGTTCATTTTGCTCCCACTATGGACTCAACAAACATGAAAAATGGATGTTCAAACCAACAAATTTTTTGGTTTGTTCACTGAGTTGGAGGATGTAGCGAGCGATTGATGCTAGGACGGGCGATCGTGCAACATACGTGGAGTTGTAGGGAAGATCGCTGGAGTTGGAAGGAAGATCGCTGGAGTTGGAAGGGAGATCTCCCAATACTTTTCTCTCTCCCAAACCCGTTTATTATATTTAGGATTTATTTTTATATAAAGCATCTGAGGAACGCAACTCTTGTTAGTTTATATAAATAAAATCATCCATGGGACCCAATAATTATTATTTTATATAAATAAAATCACTAGTGGGACCCCAAAACATCATATTTGTTAATTTTGCCTTGTTACCCATGATGGAGAATGCAGTTTGTTCATCAACGTGGCTCAATAAAACAATAAGTTTGTTGATTGCCATAGGAATTGCCCTTAAAAACTACTCCAACCAATCCTATAATTAAATCACAAACCTTGAGTTCATCACGGTATGGT
>NW_020634159.1:0-604 GCF_003573695.1 Papaver somniferum
AGCAATAGATTTTAGACTTAATTTTAAAGCAAAGAAAATAAAGCAAATAAATGTTGATATGTTGTGAAAATTATGGAGAGGCTGGAGCTAGGATTTCACCACTCATCAATACTTATGTGGTTCTAAATTAATTTATATCATGCAATTTAAACAATTGATTCGATTCTAACGTATTGCCAAAATCAGATTCCCAAAATATCAAACGTTAGTCGCAAGTATAACGCATCAAGAGTTTAAAACTAAGCATGCATCATCAAGAGAAAACACATTTGATTAATAAGAATCATTTAATTTATTTTTTTATCAATGCAATTAATCATATAAAAATATTGCATAAATTTATAAAATAAATATTACCACATAATTCTTGAGAGAATGGCTTCCTCCGTCGCCCCAAGGATTGGGTTTAACTCATCATTAGGAAAACACGCTCAAAATTCATTTTTTATTGCTCAAAAGTGGTGTACAAATGATGAAATGGGAGAAACAATGATAAAACCGGGTTTGTAATAGTTATATGTGTTACAAACTGAAAAGAACGATAGAACAGTACTGTCGCTGATTCTCGACCCACGCCTGTGTGTCGTTTCCACTGTTGAAAAAC
>NW_020634159.1:610-1001 GCF_003573695.1 Papaver somniferum
AGTTATATGTGTTACAAACTGAAAAGAACGATAGAACAGTACTGTCGCTGATTCTCGACCCACGCCTGTGTGTCGTTTCTACTGTTGAAAAACAACTGTCTTGGATGGTCTGTTCTTCGCGTTCTTCAGATGAGCAGCAGCAGAAAAGTATTTCTGGTGGTTCTGATTATCGCCTCTGTCTTCTCCAAAACTCTCCCAAACTCTCCGTAAACCTTCTATGATATTCCAACACCTATTTATAACCCATCAACAACAAAATCTCACGTAATAACTTCATATAATTCTCCATTATTCTTCACGGCCAGTTTAGGAAATAATTCAGATTTTTGATCTCTACACGCGTTCTGAAGCTTCCAAATTGCAATATTTAACTCCTTCACACTCCAAATAG
>NW_020634160.1:0-471 GCF_003573695.1 Papaver somniferum
TTTAATACTTGTGAGGTGAATAATAATCTAGGCTTCTCTTCTGGAAGCATAAGTCTGGATTTTGAGGTTAACTAGACTTTGTCTATTTCTATTGATGTGATTTTCAATTGAGTTGCAGTAAAAAGTTCGTTGAGACTTGTGAAAGCAAAAGATTTTAGATTTAATGAAATTTAAAAACAAACAAAACTTAATTCAAGATTATTAGGAATAACCAAGACACTGATTCCACTATCACACATGAATAAATTATGGAAAATAATCCAAAACTCTAATTATCTTTTAAGTACCTTATTTCTTAATTCACAAATAATCAAACATATTCTAAAATATTAATTGTATTCCCCAAGCATAGACTATCAATTGATTAAACAAAGTATAATCTATCAAATTGAATCACAAGTAATTAAGAAAATTATGTAAACATTTAAAAACTCTGCAAAAGCAGTGATTGAGTGAATTATAATTAAAAAT
>NW_020634160.1:482-1000 GCF_003573695.1 Papaver somniferum
AAATTGAATCACAAGTAATTAAGAAAATTATGTAAACATTTAAAAACTCTCCAAAAGCAGTGATTGAGTGAAATATAATTAAAAATTAGAGAAAACTTCATTGCGTTGGTTAAGCGAGAATTTAGCCTCTCATCATGTTGGAAACACACTCAGAATTCGATATCATTGTTCAAAAATGGTTTACAAATGATAAAAAAGGGAGAAATAATTCAAAACCGGGTTTGTAACACTTATATTTGTTACAAACCAAAGAACGATACAGAGGATGTGTCACTGTTACTGTAGCTCTAAGACTGTCACTGAACAGTCGCAAATACTATAGAAAAATAAGACTGCTTCTTGACGTCTTATGTTCTTCGTGTTCTTCAATGGCAGCAGCAGGTTTCTCTCGTGATCGTATTTCTCCTCTGTGATGTTTCAAATCCCTCCCAAACTCTCTGTAACCCTTCTCTATCACCTCAAAACTCTTTATATACTCCACAGGATTGGTATCACTCCAGTAAATGCGAATATTTTCT
>NW_020634161.1:0-356 GCF_003573695.1 Papaver somniferum
ATGAACGCTAATTCAGTTGCAGCGGCGGCTCTCAGAGCAGCAACGATAAAGTACGGGGAGGCTGCGGTAGTCCCGAAGGCTGCGGAGGCTAGCAATACCTTCGCCATGAGTCAACTTAATCAACCAAGAGAAAGGGTGGATGAATCCAGAACATTCCAACCCGCGCACCTTCTAACCTTTGGAATGCCGCTAACAAATAATCATAATCAAACCATACCGGCGGCTCTGGCACCGAAGAGGGGCGCTCACTCCAATTTGGAAACACCAGCAACCGAAGCTGAACCCCTGCCACCTTTAGTATAGACCATGGAGGAGGGCGGCACCACGGCTGTAGCGGCACGCGCTGGGACTCCCAA
>NW_020634161.1:556-753 GCF_003573695.1 Papaver somniferum
TATCTCACTATCAGACACGTGTATATAAAAAGGTACGTGGAAAGCATGCAGGCCAAAACATCAAAACATGATGCGTCACGAAACACCGAATAAACCCCGAGGAGTTACTTTATCTCATCCCAAAAAGAGGATCTAAGATCAACGGTGGAGAGAAAGTTAGCTGACACGGACTGACAGGGGCAGAAGACACTTGTCTG
>NW_020634162.1:0-617 GCF_003573695.1 Papaver somniferum
GCTAACGCTTTCATCAACTGTAGGACTGGGCTTATGAACATATCCTTTGGTAATATGACCACTGAACTAAATGTCTTTAATGTTACTAGACAACCTTCTGAGAATGATGATTTAGAAGAAGTGAATATGATTAGCACTTTAGTTCAGGATTTGGTTCAGGATAATTGGCTTGACACTTTACTGGTAGCTTCTTTAGATGATTTTGAGTAAACCATTCTCTTAAATCAGATATGTAATCAATCTTTAGAAGAAGCTCTTGAGTATTTTAAAGATTCTATGGACCCAGAAATTCAGGCAATAGGTTTAGGTTTTTCTGAGAATAATGATGACCCTAAGTTTGGGGGTAGAGAACTAGAAGAATCTCTTGAGTATTTTAAGGACTCTGAAGATCAGGAAATTCAAGAAATAGTTAGAGGTTTGTCTGTGAACCCTAAGTTCGGTGGTAATGATGGTTCTTGTGATTGTATCGTATCCCTAATTAGATTCCCTAACTTGGGACTCGAGCCTTGTACATCTGAGATATTACTTGAGTCTTTTCAGACTCCGCAACCCGATCCTCCTGATACTGTCCAGGGGAGGTAACCCAGGTATTAAAGACCCTTTTTTCGGATGAATAT
>NW_020634162.1:628-1000 GCF_003573695.1 Papaver somniferum
CTCCTGATACTGTCCAGGAGGTAACCCAGGTATTAGAGACCCGTTTTTCGGATGAATCTATTTATCGAGACACACATATGAAGTTCAATTACGCGCCGCAGATAAACCCAGTTGTCTTGACAGAAACCTTAGATGAGGACGTGCTCCTTCTTTTCATTTTTCTGAATCAGTGCAGTTGTCTCATACTGGTGTCAGCTCTATTTGGTCTTATGGACCCACAATTGTTTCGACTATTGATATATGACTTTGGAAGGTAACAATAGGCATTTGATGTCTAGAAGTCTAGCTAAAGACTTTAAATTTAGCATTTCCTGGGAGGTACTCATGCTTACGGTAATATCCTTCCTTATTTCTTTTTCCATCCATCAAGTG
>NW_020634163.1:0-144 GCF_003573695.1 Papaver somniferum
GTATATATTTACCCCTTTTTGTTGGCATTTAACTCATCTTTTATGCATTAATTCTACATTTTATCCCATATTCTGTATTTTCATTGTTTTCAAGAATAAATATTTTTATTAATTAATTTTGCATTTTTAGGTAATAAATAAAGT
>NW_020634163.1:344-603 GCF_003573695.1 Papaver somniferum
GACACTGTGTATCTCTCTGGACTAGCCAGTAGAGAATTTGCCACAAAATTTTAATGAATTTCAATTTCAGTTGCTTATCAGTTAACAGTTGAAAATTGCATATGTTTTTAGTTATCTCAAATGTTGCTAGTTGTGTTTGAATTATTACATATGATGAATGTTATTGCTTTATCCATGTTTAGCATGAGCTAAACAACATCAGGCCAAGGCTCAGCTGAAGCCTTGTGCACTGTCAAGTGACTAGAAGCTAGGATAGTTA
>NW_020634163.1:614-848 GCF_003573695.1 Papaver somniferum
GCCAAGGCTCAGTGAAGCCTTGTGCACTGTCATGTGACTAGAAGCTAGGATGGTTCTCCTGTTGCTGTGTTTTGATTGAGCAAATGGGAGATACCAATGCTCATAGAGCCTGTGATTGGCTGTACTGTCAAAAGACAGCCAATGCTAGGGGCAAACTAGTGAGCAATTTAGTATTCTTCTATTTCTAGATGTATGCATAGGATCAAACTCAACCTAGAAACATGTCATTTGATT
>NW_020634163.1:859-1000 GCF_003573695.1 Papaver somniferum
AACTTGCATTTTCAGTCCTGTGTGTTTGCAATTCAGTTAATTTTCTTGCCTTTTATTTTCTTGCACTTTGTAGCTTCTGTGCACTGAAGTCAGTGCACAATCCTGCCCTTGCCCTTGGCTTCCAAGCCTTGGTTCTTTGCT
>NW_020634164.1:0-1737 GCF_003573695.1 Papaver somniferum
ATTCAGTGTACATTCTGAGAATCGATATCAATGTACATTCTGAGAATCGATAGTCCTTTTTCACTTCACATTTCCATTTGTTAGGGTGTAGAAGTCTATATGGGAACACACCACGACATTCCCTGTCCGGACTCTGATTTTTGTTAGGTTTCATATTGTACATGTTATTCCTAATACTATACATACAAGGCATAGAGCAAAGGTAATTATTATCGGTAGTTGAGATGTAATTAGGAATAAGATTAAGCATATTATCATCAATAGTAGGCAAAGTAGTAGCAATATTTAAGTAGTGAGAAGAAATACAATTCGAGGTATCAAATCCCCCGTTTAACCAAATTTCATGATCATTCTTTGTTGTGTCAATCCTATTCCTTCTAAATCTATTTTTAATAGAATCGTGAAAAAAAAACACTATTTCTATCTCCGAAAGCTATTGATTGATCTCTACTTTTATCTTTCCCTAATTTTTTCCTAATATAATTTAATGGGGTTATTTGACGTTTGGTATTTAGATTTTGTCCAAAATTAGTATTTGGTCTAACACTTGTCCAACTTAGGGCTTGGTACCTGAAAAAACGTTGACCGTAGTTGACTGTCAACGACCTTAATTTAATTAATTCTACAAAATAAATAATAATGAATTTACATTTTTACCCATGAAGTGGGCCTCAGATCCAACGGCTTTACTAAAAGCTTCAATCCTATGGCCACAATGTAATTTCCCTTGACCCAAGGCTTAGTTTGGTATTGTCGCGGCTTTTATAAAAGCACTTTTCTGTTGTGCATTGTTGTGTTGTGCTTTGAAAAAAATGTTGTTAGACGTTTGGTAAAATACTAATGAAAGTTAAAACTAATTAAAAAAGCAACCAAAGTGTGTTTGGTAAAATATGAAATTCACCCATTGTTGTTGTGGCAAATGATAAAAACAGACATCTCTGAAAATAGTTTTATTCAATTTTATTGAGTTTAAAAATAATTAATTTTTTTTACTATTAAATTTTATTGGAGTAATATTGAAGAAATTAACATGGAAGGTAGAGTTAGTTTGCTCCCCTTGTGACACAATCTCAGCCCCCATATCCGCAAATTAACATGGAACGTAGAGTTAGTAAATTAACATGAGGTTCGCTGGTAGGCTAGCACAACAACGTGTTCAATTAATGTAGTAGCATGTTGTTGGAGCTTAACTTGTTATGCTTCCAACTAGTTAATGTAATACTCTTTATCCAATAATGAAAATCTGTCTTTATACAAATATAAATATATAAAATATTAAATTTACTAACTGCTACTATTATGGTTGTCAAAAAAAATTATTTTACTTAACCACTTTTTAATATATACATATATATAATTTTCAAACATAAAATTAAACTAAAATCAAGTAATTATTTAATATTTGTTTTTAATTTTATTTTTGACAAATATAAATGAAATGGTATCATAAAATATAATAATATTTAAAGAATAAAATATAAGAAATAAAAAATGATTGTATATATATTTAAGGGTAATTTTTGTCATTTACAAAATAAAATAGGGACAAAAAGGATAAATCAAACATTAAATTTTGGTGGGACAAAAGCTTATGGTTTTGTAGCTTTTAAAAGCTCCTTCTCCCTAACTTTTAAAAATTGAGGAATTTGGGAAGTGCTTTGGGTCAAAGCACTTTGATTTTTTTTTACCAAACACCAATTTCAAAAATTATTGAAATATATAGGTTTCACCTATTTA
>NW_020634165.1:0-374 GCF_003573695.1 Papaver somniferum
ACACTATAATATTATCCAGCAAATTTTTTCAAAACTTAGTATGCTCTATCATAGGAAAAAGGGAAAGGACTATCCTATAATATCCTACTTCTGGGAATTTATTGTAGTTATAACTTGGAACTGGCAAGGTTTAGGGCAAAAAAAATACTCAAAAGTACCTTCTAGATATCCTGAATAAGGAAAATCCAGACATTCTTTGCTTGCTAGAAACTAAACAACAAAATAGAAAAATGCATAGTATTCTAAAATCTGTGAATGTCCATAACTATTGGTTGGTCCCTCCTAGAGGCCAAGCAGGGGGGATGGCCCTGATTTGGAAACATAATCTTACTATTACCATAGATAGCTCAACACATAACCAGATTAATGTTATA
>NW_020634165.1:385-1000 GCF_003573695.1 Papaver somniferum
AATAATCTTAGTATTACCATAGATAGCTCAACACATAACCAGATTAATGCTATAGCCAAAGAAAACTGTTCCAACAGTTTATACATGGTTTCAGCTTTCTATAGCAGCCCATACCCTACTAATAAACAACAGTCTTGGGATATGCTTGTTAGTATAGCTGAAACCATAACCATTCATTGGCTTGTGATGGGGGACCTAAATGTTTTCCTCAGTCGAGAGGAAAAAAAGGGAAGTAACTTATTTGATGAAGGAGAAGCCACTATATTTAGAAATAAAATCTCTGATATGAATTTACAAGATTTGGGGTTTAAAGGTTATCCTTACACATGGAGCAACCATAGAACTGATAACTCAAGAGTGGAAAAGAGACTTGATAGAGCCATGAGCAATGAAAAATGGATTGAACTTTTCCCAAAATCCACAATCCATCATCTCATTGCAAGGGGATCTGATCATAGTCCTATTATCCTTAAAACTAACCCAATTTGGAAGGATGGTGCTTATCCTTTCAAGTATTTTGGGGGATGGATGGAACACCCTGATTGCAAGAGATTAATCATGGATACTTGGAGCACAACAAGACAGGGATCTGTGAGTTTCTCTTTTGCAAAAAAT
>NW_020634166.1:0-354 GCF_003573695.1 Papaver somniferum
CCATCGAAGTTCACCACCGAACTGACAAACCTGTGGAAAATTTTAGGCGACCAGCCAAAACGAGCCTAATAGATTTACATGTTATTTTCCTGTGGTAAGTTCCTTGAGTTTGACTTTCCACACTTAGCAAAGTGCTACATGTTTTCCAATAAAACACTCGAGACATCAAACATGTCACAAACTGGGAGATGCTCATCAGGGTATTGATCTGGCGGTTTACAGCGTGCGGCGTGCAATGTGTCCGTTACAAGAAAGTGTCATGAAGCGGGACAATTAGTGGCGGTGAAAAGTAACGGTGTAAACGAATTCACTTCCTTCATCATGGAAGCATAATATCTAACGGTTACACGAATT
>NW_020634166.1:365-1000 GCF_003573695.1 Papaver somniferum
AACGAATTCACTTCCTTCATCATGGAAGCATAATATCTAACGGTTACACGAATTCACTTCTTTTATCATGGAAGCATAATGTCTGACGGTTACACGTTACTCTATTTTTCCACCACTCAATCGTTTCCACTTCCTACGAGACCAGGGTACGTTTCAATATGACTTGTATAAATAGGCTTCACCTATTTCCACCAAAGAACAAGTTTTTGGTCGGCAATAACACAGTATTTAGAAATCACCTGGTACCTTTCCATTCTGCTAGCCAGTTCTACTTTCAGATACAAGTCATAAACAACCATACCTTCAGAATCAACGATTCTGGTCTCAACACTCTCTTCACTTCCCCTCTCTAATACCAACCCTTCTCCTTCACTTTGTGACCGAAGCAAGCCTGAAATGGCCACTTCTTGGTTTAGGCCAGGATTGTACAGATTGATCTCTCGAATCAAAAGTACTCCCGCGCAGTGCATTGTTTAGGGTTAGATTTGTTTCTCACCCACATACCTAAAATTACCGAAAACAGCAGAAACAGTTTTCACCCTCAAACAACTGCATCGAAAGAATGAAATGAACCACTGATTTTCATATAAGCTTCGATGTTGGATCTGCATCATAATTAATTCACATCAGTTCTG
>NW_020634167.1:0-410 GCF_003573695.1 Papaver somniferum
CGCTCCACGCTTACCTCCGTATCGCCGTTGGATCCACCTACCATCTTCCCATCCATCGCTCCTTGTCGCAGATCATCAAAGTTCGCTACACCCGCCTCACACCCTAGCATCCAAAACCATCGACTTCACCCAAACAAGTTCTTCTTCCCCAAATCTTTTTTCCCCAAAAACTTTCTTCTTCCCCCGACAGTTGCAGTCGAGCTCTGCTCCTTCCTCTCTTCCATGTCCACTGCCACCCTCTGCCTCACAACTATCTCCATACCCCGACACCACCTCAACCACCATCACCTACCCTACCTCAAACCCATATCCCTAGCCTAGTTATTTTCCCCATCTCACAACCACTGAAACCCTAGGTTTTGGGGTGAGTAAAATAACTCGAACTAGGGAACAATTAGAGCAGCAGAGGC
>NW_020634167.1:610-959 GCF_003573695.1 Papaver somniferum
CTAAGGCTCTGATGAAGCCTAGTGCACTGTTAGATGATGCATTGTTAGGATAGTTTTCTTGATGCCTGTTTTGCTTGAGCAATGGGAAGTAATCAGTGCTCTGGTATGCCTGTGATTGATTGTGCTGTCAAAAGACAGTCAATGCTAGGGGCATATCAGTGAGCAAGCTGATTTTCCTCCCATTCTAACATATGCTCAAGGTCTTCAACTCAACCTAGATTGCATTGCTTGATTAGGGCACAAGGTGGATTCAATTGCCTTAGTAACTTCACATAGTTCTGCATCTTTTTCCTTTTCTGTCACTGTTGCTCAATGCCTTTGCCTTAGGCTGCTGCCTTTGTGCCACAAT
>NW_020634168.1:0-306 GCF_003573695.1 Papaver somniferum
CTCTTTACTCGAGTATCTTCCACATATATTCTTTCCAGGATGCTTCGGTCCCTGTATAGCTTTGATCTTCTCTAACGGATTGTTCAGCCCAAGTTTTTCGATCCAATTCATTGTACCAAGCCTCTTAGGCTATATTAGGTCCATCCCAATCATTTCCAGCGATTGAATCTCGCTCAAAGACCACACAAGATCGAACCCTAAACTGCCAGTGAAGTGTGCATGGCATAAGATTTTCCCACCATTTTTTGAATCGTGAAGAAAGGGTGTCCCCCTAACCACTGTTGGGTGTCCCTTTAGCAACTGGGG
>NW_020634168.1:395-1000 GCF_003573695.1 Papaver somniferum
ATAGTAATTTTTCTGGGTTCCTCCGGGACATTTCTGGGACGTTTCCGGTGCATTTCTGGGGCGCTTCCGGCATACTTTCGGGGTACTTCCGGTTCACTGTTTACAGAGGTCCAAATGTCACATATTCAGTCACTTTCGCCACAAAACCTTATTTTTCCAAAAACACCTACAAATAAATAAAATACCATCATAAGTACAAAAATGGGTACTAACAATATATACAATTGGGCTATATTAGACACATAAATGCGTCTATCAAATACCCCCAAACTTATTATTTGCTAGTCCCGAGCAAATCAAATAGAAAATAAAATCCTAACTCACTGTCGCAGGCATCGTCGATTGCATTTAGCGTATGCAACAAGCATTTAAACCCCTAGGTGTCCCTTGTGACCGAGTTATAGTCTCGGGAGGGCTTACAAGAGATATACCCACAAAACCTTAATACTCCAGACCCTAGCTATCTACAACGAACCTTGGAAGGCACTAAAGAATCTCCTTGGTTGGCATACTTATTGACTACAAGAGGAAGTACCCTGATGCGAAATTCCAATTGATGTACACGAGTTTGCACTCAAGCATACTAAAATTCATATAAAGTGACA
>NW_020634169.1:0-474 GCF_003573695.1 Papaver somniferum
GCAAGCATCTTTCTTTGAAGCGAGAGTATATTTTCAAAGATTTCTGAAAGCTCGAAAATAAAAAAAAATTCATGAAAGCTCATAAACAAAATTTTATTACTAACAGACGCACGTCTATTAAAAAAAAAAAATTCTCTCGTACGAGCATCCACCTTTGAAACGAGAGTTTATTCCACTTTGTGAAATCTCACATATTTAGAAAAAAAAAGTTTGGTTTTCGTGAAAGCTCATAGACAAAATTTTATATCATCAGACTGAGGTCTATTTTTTTTTCCTTAAACTAACAAACGAACGAGCGTCTGTTCCTAAAACAAGGATTTCTTTTCTTGGGCCCGGACCCATGAATCCTAAATCAACCAAGGTTCGATCACCAAATCAGCAGTGCTACACCAATTTGCGCTCGATGCTCTATCATGCTACTGGGATCTTCGTTCAAGCCATGGTTCGTTCGTGCAATCGAAAATCCGGTAACAT
>NW_020634169.1:485-929 GCF_003573695.1 Papaver somniferum
CGATGCTCTTTCATGCTACTGGGATCTTCGTTCAAGCCATGGTTCGTTCGTGCAATCGAAAATCCGGTAACATTCTATCTTACGACTAAGTTCAATTACTTATTTCGTCTGTAACTAGAAAATCACCATCCACTGCTGACTGAGGAACATGATTGTCCCTCACTAAGCAGGGGACTTAATATAGATGGTGGATTTTCAACAAAGGCTAAAATCGTAAAACCATAATCTTACATATTCCTGATCCAGCAATCAGATGATTATTGAGGCTCATGTCTCTTATCGAAGCATGAAAGCTCATGCCAGAAGAGTCTCTAACTGAGTATACTTCTCTCAGAGCATACATGAATATGCAGTCTCTCAACTGAGGCAACGACATATTTCATGAATGCTGAGCAATTTCAGTAATCACTTTTATATAGAATCCAATGATTGTACGGCTCCTAG
>NW_020634170.1:0-157 GCF_003573695.1 Papaver somniferum
ACAGTAATGAAGAATCTGAAATATGTAGGCATAGTGATTGATGAGTGCTAAAAAGTGCATATTTCTATATATTTTTCTTGGCATTTAACTCATCTTTTGTGCTCTAATTCTCCATTTTAACCCATATTCTGTATTTTCATTGTTTTCAAGAATAAAT
>NW_020634170.1:357-697 GCF_003573695.1 Papaver somniferum
TTGGGGGTGATTATCACTTCCCTAGTGCCTTACCTTTAACTCTCAGAAAGTCCCCACACTTAGGACTTGATATCTGTGCCTCGACCATTTTACAAGATTACCTTCATACTCGTTTTACCGAACCTAATGATGTCCAGGAAGAAGTTCAGTCGTTAGAAACCCATCCTCTGGTTGATGTGGTTAACCCAGGCAATAATACCAAGATTGATTTTTTTTCCCACCAAATAGTTTTCTTCCAAATGTGGGAACATATAGATTTCAAATGTGTCGAATATTAAGTTGTGAGACTAAACCTAAATGCTTTAGGAAATTAGAATCGACACATTTGCTTAAGAATGAC
>NW_020634171.1:0-394 GCF_003573695.1 Papaver somniferum
GATCACTTCTTTAATAATTTTTTCACATTTTCATCATTTGTAAACCACTTTTTGAGCAATGAATAAATATTTTAAGTGTGTTTTCGACGTGATGATCTAATTCCCAACACTGGGACGACGGAGGAAGACGAATTTCATACATGGGTACAATTATTTAATTCTTTTAAGACTTTTGCATTAATTTTAATTAAAATATGATTTAGATTAATTGGTTGTCATTTAATTTGATGAGGTATGCTTACCTTAAATGTTTTGATACATCATGCTTAGGATTTACAACTAATATTTTGAGAATCTACCTTGGCAAAATCAGAGTCCAAGTTAATTTTATTTATTGAGCTTTAATTCTTGAGAATAAATAAATCGAACCCTATGTTATGAATTCGACGAAATC
>NW_020634171.1:405-1000 GCF_003573695.1 Papaver somniferum
TTAATTTTATTTATTGAGCTTTAATTCTTGAGAATAAATAAATCGAACCCTATGTTATGAATTCAACTAAATCCTAGTCCCAGTAACTCTCTTCATCTTGTGACAATATTTTGTATATATTTTTCTTTTATTTTAGTTTATTAATTCTAAAAATAAATCTCATCAAGTCCGAGTGAACGACAACTATATTTACCACTATATAAAATTCGATCACGTTGGCTGGCGACCTTGGACGGCTAAAATCTGCATCTCAGATGGAAGGGTGGTCGTTGATTGTTGCAACCCTTCGTTTTGGCAACCAGCGGCATGGAGCAGGGCCGACATGGCTTTGGCATGGAATCGTGGCTGGCATGGTTTGCCATTGGCACGGTGGCGTGGTTAGCATGGTTGGCATGCCTTGGCGCGGAGGTGTGGCTGGCACGGCATGCCATTGGCACATGTGGTGCAGCTGGCATGGTTGGCATGCCTTGGCGCGGAGACGTGGCTTGCATGGTTTGCCATTGGTACGGTGGCGCGGCTGTCATGGTTGGCATGCTTTGGCGCGGAGACGTGGATGGCATGGTTTTCTATTGGAACGGTGGTGCGGCTGGCATGG
>NW_020634172.1:0-406 GCF_003573695.1 Papaver somniferum
CCGAGCAAATCAAAACTACAAAATAAAATCCTAACTCACTGTCGCAGGCATCGTCGATTGCATTTAGCGTATGCAATAAGCCTTTAAACCCCTAGGTGGCCCTAGTGGCCGAGTTATAGTCTCGGGAGGGCTTACCAGAGATATACCCACAAAACCTGTACTCCAGACCTTAGCTATCTACGCAGAACCTTGGAAGGCACTAAAGAATCTCCTTGGTTGGCATACTTATTGACTATAGGAAGAAGTACCCTGATGTGAAATTCCAATTGATGTACACGAGTTTGCACTCAAGCATACTAAAATTCATATAAAGTGACAGAGCTCTACTCAGATAGTTGCACTATGGACATCATATTCGGAGTCAAAACTAATCACATGGATAGATCAAGAAGATGGATATAGAAAA
>NW_020634172.1:606-1000 GCF_003573695.1 Papaver somniferum
GCACCCTTTTTGTCTCTAATGTCTGGAGAAAACTCTTGCAACAACAGAATCCACCTAATCAATCTAGGTTTAGTATCCTTCTTAGACAAAAGATATTTTAAAGCAGCATGATCAGTAGATATGATGATCTTAGATCCTAAGAGATAGGATCTAAACTTGTCTAAGGCAAACACAATGGATAATAGTTCCTTCTCGGTAGTGGTATAGTTCAACTGGGTATCATTCAGAGTTTTGCTAGCATAGTAAATCACATGAAGTAACTTATTTTCTCGCTGACCTAGCACAACACCAATAGCATAATCTGAAGCATCACACATGATCTCAAAGGGTAGGTTCCAGTTGGGTGCCTGGACTATGGGGGCGGTAGTGAGTAATGACTTAAGCTTCTCAAAAT
>NW_020634173.1:0-370 GCF_003573695.1 Papaver somniferum
TATCCTGGACTGGGGTGCGAATATCAGATGCCTTGGGGGTGACCTGGGGGTGCCCCTTAGTAATTAGGTTACCCCTTATCCAAACTTGGGAGTCCGAATAACACGTGTCCTCCGGGTGTCAAAATCAACTTTTCGAGCCGAATTTTCTTAAAATATTTATTTCCAAAAAAATACCAACAAATACATAAAATAACAAAATTAGTACAAAATCGAGTGCCAACAATATATAGTATTGAGAACAAATTGGACACAAAAATGTGTCTATCAAATACCCCCAAACTTACCTGCTGCTGCTGCTGCCATAAATAAACAAAATGATTTAAGATTTTTCAAATCTCGGGTGGGTTTATCAGAGGTGTACCCACAAAAA
>NW_020634173.1:570-906 GCF_003573695.1 Papaver somniferum
CTCCATCACCCCAGTGTTGGGGTTTAGCTCCTCATATTAATCATAATCTCAAAATACATGTATTAAGCTCAAAAAGTTGATTAAAGGGAGTAAAACAAGTGAATAGAAAAATTGCAACAGAAATAATTGTTGCAAAGGCGTTGTTCACCGTTACAAAAGGAAGAACGATAAAAAGATAAACTGTTGTTGTAGCGTTTTACGACCCACACTACGACCCACGAGCCGCTGTCGCTGTCACTGTTTAATAACGACTGCTATGGCAGGTCCGTTCTTCGTGTTCACTGCAACTCCTCCTGCGCCTCTCTGCTCGCCTCCAAACCTCCCCAAAACTCTCGA
>NW_020634174.1:0-228 GCF_003573695.1 Papaver somniferum
CTAAAATTCCACAGCCGCACACCCCTCAAGATATGACCATTAAGCACAAGTTCAAAAGAACTCTCCCCCATTTGATGTCATTCCCGAAAGAACAACAAGAGCGACCTTAATTTCGAAAGAAAAGAAGGATTTTATTGGACACCAAAAACCATAAGAATGATTTTTTTATATCCAAAAACCCAATCAAATTAATCACAAGTAAAACCCGTGATTAATTTAATCGGTATA
>NW_020634174.1:327-710 GCF_003573695.1 Papaver somniferum
AAACACAAAAAGTGATCAATTCAATTGTTTGTGCTCAACATAAGAAAACTCATGGAGACACAAAAATACTCAACTAGATTAATTACAAGAGAACCCATAATTAATCTAATTGGAATACATAACCAAACTAATTACGAAAGTAATCAATTTAATTGTCAATAGGTTTGCTCGACGTAAGAAAACTTACGGAGCAATAACTAAATAACCAAACAAGATGATTAATTTAGTTCAAAATGCTCAACATAAAGTACCTTACGGAACAACCAACAGAGCCAATCAAAAATAATCAACTTGGTTGTAACGTACTCAACATAAGACACATTATGGAGCCTCACAGTAATACATACGAATATGGATCAGGGATGATCAATACTGCGGAATAC
>NW_020634175.1:0-1322 GCF_003573695.1 Papaver somniferum
AAATTTCATTAGGATCCCGTTTCCGTACCTTTGCCAATTTTATTGACAAAAAGGGGGAGAATTAATATGTAGTTCACACTACAAATACATATGGTTTACGTGTTTTACGGATCATTATGTAAGGGGGGGTGGTTTTCATGTTGAGATGAAATTATTGACTGAAGGGGAGTGATACATATCACCATAGTATTGTTGTTGAAGTTGTGATATAAGAACTTTAATACTGTGTAATAATACTATGACATTGTATAACAATGATCGAGAGATTTTTTTCTCATTATTATGGCTACGGATCTTCAATAACTATGATGCTGAATTGAACATCTATGGAATCATGGGAGTACTTGGAAAAGACGAAGTTTTCGAGTAATGTTGAAGCACCAAGGAGATCAAGCATGTGGACGAGAAGGTACAAAGTTTTATTTATTTTTTAATCCATATGTATTGGTAGTTTTGCCACTAAAATTGACAAAGGGGAAGATTGTTAGAGCATTGCTCGGTCGAACTCGCATGTGTTGCTATCTCAAGCATGTTTGTCAAGTTTAGTTGTCAAAACTATATGTCTTGATTTCTAGACTACTTATAGCCAAGTCTCGGATTAGGACAGTTTAGTGTAGTTGAGCTCCAGACTCCATGGCGATCATCTTATGAAGACGAAGAACTACTCAAGGAACCAGTGGAACTTCATCCGACTAAAAGGTATGTGGAGATTTGAACTTATCTATCACTCAAAAGTCTATCTATCTCCTACTCTTGAGACAAAGTCGTATAAGTATGATAGTTTTCATACATACACATTTGCTATTTCGAGCGGAGTTTACTCGCCTATATTTTTCTCGAAATATGTGTTGATAAGCTTTCGCTTTAACCACTTTTCATCTTAACCCGTGACGAAATTCATGATGACGTTTCAATCTTGAAAATATCTTTGATGACGATAGTTGTGAATAACGACTGTTATAACACTATAGAAGAATGTTTCAATGATTGAAATGTAGAGATGAGATTACGTAACCAACTATGGATATAATCATATATAGTGTGTTCGCACATTAGTGTATAAATCCATGTGCCGGAAACCAAGTGTATGCATATGTATGCATACGGTATTGGTGAAGGAGACAGGTTGGGTACGCGTATCCGTACTGAAAAATGGGGTATAACAACCACACCCAATATTTCGATTACCAATTTGTATGGACTAACTCCAATATACTTTCTAGAGAATCAACTAGACAGTCAGACTCAATCTAGAGAAAAGTATATTGAGGAGTTAATATCTCTCTCACTTGATTTGATCTTTACTCAAGCAAATAGAAATC
>NW_020634176.1:0-493 GCF_003573695.1 Papaver somniferum
CTCCTTCTTGTGTGTATTTGAAGGGGTGGAGGAAGTCTGCTTGTGTTGTGGTTCTGCTTTTTGCTTACTCCCTTCTGCGAAAGCATTTGTTGAAGGTTGCAGGTTATACTTATTGTTGATCAAACGCCTGCTTCCTCGAGTGTCTTTTGAATCTTCAGTCTTTGTAGACTTTTCTCTTTCCAAAAGAGCGGGTGCAGTGGTTGCCGACCTCTTCGCAGCTTCGTGAAGCTCTGAGAAAGTCTGGAATCGAAGGTTTTCTAGCAAGTCCATGTAGACCGGGAGCATGCCATTGATGCACAAGTCCACCAGTTCTTGCTCCATGACGTTTGGGTCATGACAATCCAGGACTTGGACTCTGAATCTTTTCACATAATCATTGGGATTTTCACTGACCCTCTGAAACATCCTTCCAAGGTCGGAGAGGGTGACTTGTTCTGACACGAAGAAGTATTTCCTGTAGAATGCGTTAACCATTTCTCCCCAATTGTTGATA
>NW_020634176.1:504-1000 GCF_003573695.1 Papaver somniferum
CCTCTGAAACATCCTTCCAAGGTCGGAGAGGGTGACTTGTTCTGACACGAAGAAGTATTTCCTGTAGAATGCGTTAACAATTTTTCCCCAATTGTTGATAGTCCCTGGTGCAATGTTTTTATACCAGGTGTATGCTCTGCCTTTCAGAGATTTTGAGAATTCCTTGAGACGGACGACATGATTGTGTTCATGTTCTCCCAGGATTCGAGAAAACGAGATACATGTTCCCTAGCATTGCCAGTTCCATCATATAAGGTGAAGGTTGGAGAAACGTAACCTTTGGGGAGTGGAGTCCTCTACGTAGCGGCAGGATAAGGAGGTTGATGACGATGGACATGCGATGTTTTGTCTTTTCCACGGTTCTCCAAAAGGTGCTCGAGATCCTCGCGAGTGATGAAATTCGATGATCCTTATGCTGATGAGTTGTCTGCGGTAGTTTTATGGACTTCGTCGTCTTCTACTGTATGGATTGGAATTACTTCAGGACCGCCGTCTG
>NW_020634177.1:0-613 GCF_003573695.1 Papaver somniferum
GCGATCGTGGCACTGAATTCAAAGACACCAAGGTATTTGAATTCTGTGACGAACTGGGGATCATTTAACAATACTCACCACCGATTACTCCTCAAGCTAATGGAGTTACTGAAAGAAAGAATAGGAACATCCAGTAAATGGCAAGGGTAATGCTCCACAACAAAAACTTACCTTTAAGATTTTGGGGAGAAGTTGTCTTTACAGCATGCTACTTGATTAACCGTGTGTATTTGCGGTCTAAAACCCTTAACACTCCTTATGAGTTATGGTATGGAAGGAAACCCAACCTACACTATCTCAGGGTGTTTGGAAGTTAGTGTTATATTCTGAAAGATCGAGAACAAAGAGGGAAATTCGATACCAAAAGTGACGAAGGTATCTTTCTTGGCTATGCATCTGATAGTCGTGGTTTTCGAGTTTTTAATCTCAGAACACAAGTCATGATGGAATCTGCTAATGTTATCATCGACGAAATTAGTAATTTTCGTCAAGATAGTTCTCCTGCTGAGTTGCCTCCAACAGAGACAATTGAGAAAGTCAAAGAAATTCCAGAATCAGTTGAAGTTATCCCAACTGTTACTGATCCTGACATTTCTAGTGACGAGGAGAAGAG
>NW_020634177.1:624-1000 GCF_003573695.1 Papaver somniferum
AAGTTATCCCAACTGTTACTGATCCTGACATTTCTAGTAACGAGGAGAAGAGCACTGATCAAGTCATTCCTGATGAACAAGAATGTGTCCCTCCACGACATCTATGGGTTCAAAGGAATCATGACCCCAACACCATCATTTGGGGAAGGGATTCTACAGCCAAAACAAGGGGTCAACTTCAAAATATATGCAATTTTGGTTGTTATCTTTCGCAGGTGGAACCAAGGAATATTGATGAAGCTATGAAAGTCCTTTTTGGGTCAATGCGATGCATGAAGAGTTAAATCAATTTGAAAGACAATATGTCTGGGAACGTGTACCTTGTCCTCTAAATGTCAATATTGTCGGTACCAAATGGATATTCAAGAACAAGTCT
>NW_020634178.1:0-467 GCF_003573695.1 Papaver somniferum
GGCAAGACTGATCGTGTAACACTAACACACACAACTCCATCACTCCACTTTCTCCACTTCCCATGAGAGACGTGGGTTAGGATCAATGACTTGTATAAATAGGTTCTCCTCCCTATTTTCAAACAGGAAGACAAGACAACAGAAACAAGTGTTGATACAACCGTATTCAAACACCGGAACTGATAGCTTACATTCTGCAAGCCAGTTCATCTTTCTGATACAAGTCATACACAGCCAACACCTTCAAAATCTCAACACCTTCTTCGCTTCCCTCCCTAAGATCAACCCCATCTCCTTCACTTTGTGACCGAAGAAAGTCTGGAACGACCATTTCTTGGTTTAGGCCGGAGTTGTACAGATTGATTTCTCGAATCACAAGCACTCCCGTGCAGTGCATTTGTTTAGGGTTTAGATTCATTTCTCATCCACACACCCCAAATTACCAAAACCGGCAGAAATAGTTTTCA
>NW_020634178.1:478-1000 GCF_003573695.1 Papaver somniferum
TAGATTCATTTCTCATCCACACACCCCAAATTACCAAAACCGGCAGAAATAGTTTTTACCCATAAACAATTGGCGACCATAGTGGGAGATTAATCTCTTGGTTGCAAAATTAATTTTCAAATCCAATTCAATCTTATCAATTTCGAAATGGTGGATCTTAGGTATGGATCAGCAACCAATCCTGACGGGATTAGCGCTGACAACACTCTCGGTGTTGATATCCGAATCAGTGGCGTCACCGTGCAGCCAGTCTATACCATCAATGTATCCCGTGTAATTACTTCCTCTACTACCAGCACCAGCGGAGCAGGAGGAGATGTTCCATTGGGCGTGACACCTCCTATCACCAGAGCCAGAGCAGCCGCAAACCATGACATCTCTTTAAGTGTAACGCCTCCATCCATCACCAGAGCAACTGCCACCCCTTTATCAGGACGAGGAGTTAGAGAAGCAAGAGGAGGACCATCTCCCATTACCATAGCAGATTTGATGGAGAGGCAGGAAGTCCTTGCTAAGACTCAA
>NW_020634179.1:0-357 GCF_003573695.1 Papaver somniferum
CTAATTGCACGGGTAGGAAAAAGTCATGACACAAGGAGCGCTAACAACTCACCAAAGAAACGGCTGGGGACTGCACGTCATTTGCTAACATCCTGTAGTCCTTACTTCTGGGTGCTCCGCCCGAAGACTTTCTTCCATTTCTGAGGAGTCTAAATTGATCTGAAATCTCACTACATGATCATCATGTGATATAGTTGATGAAATAACCGGGAGTACAACTCAGTATGAAGGATCTCTCACCATCACTCAGAGGTCCCAGAAGTACCATTTCTTGAAGTTACACCCGCGGAGATGTCATCCCTGGAAACATCGTCTTTGAAAGTGTCATCATGGGAGTCAGTCATTCTTGCAAAGTGG
>NW_020634179.1:557-1000 GCF_003573695.1 Papaver somniferum
AACAATTGCTCCTATTCCATGGTCGAATCTGCGACTGGTCCCACGGAATGGAAATAAACAATTGTTCTGATTCTATGATCGAATCCACGGCTTGATCTCATAGAATAGCAAGAACTATATTATCTCATTACTCCGATTTCATGATCGAATCCACAACTGGTCTCATAAATGGCAATAGATAAATCTTAAATACTCCGATTCTATGGTCGAATCTACGATCCTATGGAATGGTAATGCTCACTTTATTATTCTGAATTCGTAGTCGAATCCTCAGCTGATCCTATGAATTAATAATAAACATCTTATTACTCAGTTTTGTGAATTATTCTCCACTGAATTCCACAATTAGTAATAAATAATCAACAACCGGGCGTCTGAGCTACCTCTAAGTAAGCCCCGATTCAAATGGTGAAAGTGTATTCAACGACGATACACTAACAGTC
>NW_020634180.1:0-503 GCF_003573695.1 Papaver somniferum
TCAATAACAGTAGCATGCCATTCATAATCATGGTCACGCTTAATCCTTTCACGAGCAGGAAAGAGTTTCCGTTTAGCAGATCCCTCAGTACCAGGAACATGCTTCAGCTTGGCATCACTCACCTCACTCAAAAGACGAATTTCACCACGGGGAGCAGCAATATTACGAAGACTAACACTCCACGGCTTACGGTTTCTGTTGTTGACATAATCCCCAAAAGAACTGTTAAAATTCTGAGGAGTGTAACACTCCCTCTCAGCAGTATTTGGAACATAGCAGGTCATCATAGTCTCTCCCTTGCTTCGCAGGTAACATTCCTTCAGTGAACGAAGATAATTCCCAGATAGTTGTGACACGGAACGATTATGAGTGTTCGTGGAAGAGCCTTCGCGACTAGCCAACACGTCATAATAAAAGGAGTCACCCGACTTATATAGGGGCAACATGAGACCCGCCTCGAAGGCTCCAACCGTAGTCAACAGATGAAACTCGTCAAACTGATA
>NW_020634180.1:539-1000 GCF_003573695.1 Papaver somniferum
AGACCCGCCTCGAAGGCTCCAACCGTAGTCAACAGATGAAACTCATCAAACTGATAATTAGCAAAAAGATCGTAAGTGATATCATTGTCAGGGGCATAGAAGCGAACCTCAAAATCTTTAAGTTCATGTTTTTCCTTGAACATCTCAAGATCAATATGCTTGAAAGTGACTTTCTTCTTACCAACTGAAATGTTGCGTATCACGGGGACAGTTTCTTCTTCGTCTACGGAATCATAAGTAGGACTCAATTCCGAAGCTTTCCTTTTAGAAGGAAGATTTTTAGACGGATCAGCTCTCAGCATAGTACCCTTGGAGTACTTCCCTTTGAAAGAAACCGCGGGAGGAGGCGGCAAAGATTTCTGCGGAGGCACTGAAGGAGGAGCCATTGAACGAAGGGGCGGAGCATCCACTATTTCAGTACGAGGAGGAGGAGCCCGCGTACTCCTAGAGTCATCACGAGG
>NW_020634181.1:0-359 GCF_003573695.1 Papaver somniferum
GTTCTAAAAAAGATGCTTGAAAGAAAGGATCACAACTCCTGGATTGATGATTCTATCAAGGATTTTATTCGTGTTCAAAACGATTCAAAGGTCGAGTTTGCAAATCTTCAACTGCAAATAAACCAACTCTTGGATGGTAAGGCCAGAATCCTTGCTAATCAGAATATTCTGATACGGAATCAAAAGAAGCTCATCATGGACGGCACCAAGGCTAGACAGCTTGCTCGGGTTGTTGATCGCAAAGTTAGTGTTCTAACTCATGAACATGGTGTGTCTACAGTCAAGAGAATAAAGGAAATCATTGATACCTTCTTTGATGGATTCATTGAAAGATATGAGGTTCTCAACGAACTTTGATT
>NW_020634181.1:559-1000 GCF_003573695.1 Papaver somniferum
TATTGATCTTCCCTGATCCATATTTTATGTATTACTGTGAGGCTCTGTAAAGTGTCTTACGTTGAGCATTTAACGACCAAGTTTATTATTTGTATGATTAGCTATGTTGTTGTTCCGTGAGGTACTTTATGTCGAGCATATTAAACTAAATTAATCATCTTGTTTGGTTATTTAGTTGTTTCTCCGTAAGTTTTCTTATGTCGAGCATGACCAATTAAATTGATTACTTTTGTGATTAGTTTGGTTGTGTATTTCGATTAGATTAATTATGGGTTCTCTTGTGATTAATCTAATTGTATGTTTTTAAGTCTCCATAAGTTCACTTATGTTGAGCATTTGTCGATTAAATTAATCATGGGTTCTCTTGTGGTTAGTTTAATTGAATATTTTTGGATTCAAATTCATACTTGTATGTGATTTGTTATGTCCAAAGAAATCCTT
>NW_020634182.1:0-648 GCF_003573695.1 Papaver somniferum
GGTCTCTTTCTAATCAGATTTTAAAGCTTGGGTTCGCGTTAGGTTTTGTTTTCCTAAAACGGGCAAGAAGGGAACGGTGATGAAATCCGAACCCTTATCTTGTTTAGGCCAGGCCTTGCCCTTTACTAGGAAAATTCTACCTAAACACAAATCTGCGTCGGCGGCGCCAAAATGATTAAAGATTTTTCGTGGTTGTAGTAATGAGGTTCAAACTCTCGGACTTGTGAAGATTAAATTTAAATATTTAATAAAATTATATACAAAATTATTAAAAATGGGTGCGAGAGGTAACAAAGACACTAGATTCCACTATTATGCATAATTGAATGATAAATATTTTAAAACTCTATTCAATTCTTAAGTCCTTTTTTATCTTTAATTCACTATCAATCATACAGATTCTCAAACATTATTTGCAAACCTTAAGCATAGATTATCAAGAGATTAAACCAAGCATAACCTATCAAACTGAATAACAAATAATTAAGACAATCATTCAAACAATTTAAAACTCTGCAAAAGCAGCGATTAGGTGAATTATATAATTAAATGAAATAGTTACCCATTTATGTTGCATGAATAACTTCCTCCATTGCCTTGGTTACGAGGGAATTAGATCATCATAGTATAAATGCTCTCAAAATATTT
>NW_020634182.1:659-1000 GCF_003573695.1 Papaver somniferum
TAGCTTCCTCCATTGCCTTGGTTACGAGGGAATTAGCTCATCATAGTATAAATGCTCTCAAAATAATTTATTATGGCTCAAAAATGGTTTACAAATGATGAGAAGAAGAGAAAATGGTGTAAACTGTAATCTGCGACGCACAAAAAGCGTCACAGAATGAACGATAAATGACAAGTGCTGCTGCTGTTTAGACTGCGCTGCGACCCACGCATATGCGTCTTAGACACTGTTCATAAACGACTGTTCTTGCGAGTCCGTTCTTCGTGTTCTTGGTGTTCTTCATCATCATCAGCAGCAACAACAGAGTTTCATCAACTCTTGATTTCTGTTTCTCTGGCCCT
>NW_020634183.1:0-300 GCF_003573695.1 Papaver somniferum
AGGTTCAAAGTGGAGCACTAAGGTCTTGGAGAGGAAAAAGCTTAAAGCGAAAAGAGAAGATAAAAAAGGGACAATTTTAGGATTTAATTTTTAATTTTTAATTTTTTTTTTAGAGTGTGTGAGGAAAACTGTAATTTTTATTTATTTATTTATTTATTTTGGACTTTGGACTTTAAACAATTGGACTTTATTTTTTTAACCCTACGGAAGGGTATTATTATTAAAAAATAAAATAAATTATTATATAAATTGTGTGCAGGGAAGGACGATGATTACTATATTGTCTCGGCCCCTCGGGTT
>NW_020634183.1:311-486 GCF_003573695.1 Papaver somniferum
TAAAATAAATTATTATATAAATTGTGTGCAGGGAAGGACGATGATTACTATATTGTCTCGGCCCCTCGGGTTCGTACATGACATAGGAGTCGTGGCCCGAGTCGACGACAACGGTTCATCGCCCGTCTGGTACGGGAGGTAAGTCCAATCGAAACACCCGCGAATCTCCTGCAAG
>NW_020634183.1:686-1000 GCF_003573695.1 Papaver somniferum
CATTATTCACTACAACCGTTATTTGTTCGTGTAACTTAACCAGATTTGCTTGCCAAAAGCAAATATTCATTTTTTTTCTTACAATTCACTAATGCATGGACATCTCTCCCTTGAAGGATGACGGCTACATTCCAAACTATTCAGTATTAGAGCTTCAGAAGGCTTGGCCAGGTTCAGAAGTGAGATGGGTTACATGCGGGCACGTATCATCTTTCATCTTTCACAACAACGCATTTAGGAAAGCAATCGTGGATGGGCTCAACAGGTTACCAACGAAAGAATCTTTTACCTTGTGACAAAAGTGACCACAAGCG
>NW_020634184.1:0-1277 GCF_003573695.1 Papaver somniferum
AGGACGAAAGACCATGCAGAAATAATCCAAATCCTAACAAATTTCATATATCTTGAATCAAATAGAAAGACCAAGCCAACACAAAAAGAAAGAGTTCATAAAAATGTTGAATTTAATATACATTAACTCAAAAAAGTCTACATACTTCGTTATAAATCGGAAATTGATTTCTGAGACTAAATTGTAAACTAGATAAACTCATCTTTAATAGAAAAAGTTTGAAAAATGTATTGTAATTACAATTAATATGTTCTAAGGTAATACCTCTAATAAAAATTTCATTTCTATGTACGTTGATTCAAGAAAATATCAAGGAAGTCAAATTTCACAATAGAAGAATGTTGAAAGACCAAGCAGAACTAATCCAAATCCTAACAAATTTTATCTATCTTGAATCAGATAGAAAGACAAAGCCAATACAAAAATAAAGAGTTCATAAATATGTTAAATTTTATATACGTTAACTCAAAAATGTCTACACATTTCGTTATAAGTCGGAAATTGATTTCTGAGACTAAATTGTAAACTAGATAAACTCATCTTCAACAGAAAAAGTTTGAAAAATGTATTGTAATTACAATTAATATGTTTTAAGGCAATACGTCTAGTAAAAATTGCATTTCTATGTACGTTGGTTCAAGAAAATATGAAGGAAGTGAAATTTCACATTAGAAGAAAGATGAAAGGCCATGCAGAACTAATCCAAATCCTAACAAATTTCATCTATCTTGAATCAAATAGAAAGACAAAGCCAACATAAAAAGAAAGAGTTCATAAAAATGTTGAATTTTATATATGTTAACTAAAAAAAGTCTACACATTTCTTTATAAGTCGGAAATTGATTTCTGAGACTAAATTGTAAACTAGATAAACTCATCTTTAACAAAAAAAAATTGAAAAATGTATTGTAATTACATTTAATATGTTTCAAGGCAATATGTCTAGTAAAAATTGCATTCCTATGTACGTTGATTCAAGAAAATATGAAGGAAGTCAAATTTCACAATAGAAGAAGGATGAAAGACCATGAAAAACTAATCCAAATCCTAACAAATTTCATCTATCTTGAATCAAATAGAAAGACCAAGCCAACACAAAAAGAAAGAGTTCATAAAAATGTTGAATTTAATATACGTAACTCAAAAAAGTTTACACACTTCGTTATAAGTCGGAAATTGATTTCTGAGACTAAATTGTAAACTAGATAAACTCATCTTTAACAGAAAAAGTTTGAAAAATATATTGTAATTACAATTAATATGTTCTAAGGTAATAC
>NW_020634184.1:1354-2000 GCF_003573695.1 Papaver somniferum
TAAAATTTTTATTTCTATGTACGTTTATTCAAGAAAATATCAAGGAAGTCAAATTTCACAATAGAAGAAGGTTGAAAGACCAAGCAGAACTAATCTGAATCCCAACAAATTTTATCTATCTTGAATCAGATAGAAAGACAAATCCAATACAAAAATAAAGAGTTCATAAAAATGTTGAATTTAATATACGTTAACTCAAAAAAGTCTACACACTTCGTTGTAAGTCGGAAATTGATTTCTGAGACTAAATTGTAAACTAGATAAACTCATCTTTAACAGAAAAAGTTTGAAAAATATATTGTAATTACAATTAAGATGTTCTAAGGTAATACCTCTAATAAAAATTTCATTTCTATGTACGTTGATTCAAGAAAATATCAAGGAAGTCAAATTTCACAATAGAAGAAGGATGAAAGACCATGCAGAACTAATCCAAATCCTAACAAATTTCATCTATCTTGAATCAAATAGAAAGACAAAGCCAACACAAAAAGAAAGAGTTCATAAAAATGTTGAATTTTATATACGTTAACTCAAAATAGTCTACACACTTCGTTATAAGTCGTAAGCTGATTTCTGACACTAAATTGTAAACTAGATAAATTCATCTTTAACAGAAAAAGTTTGAAAATATATTGTAATTACA
>NW_020634185.1:0-517 GCF_003573695.1 Papaver somniferum
GTTCAGTCCGGGAAGGGGAATGTGACAGAAGTGGCAACAAATAGTAACTTTGTTTCTAAGGATACTACAGTTCAAGAGTGCGATGAGGATAAACTGTTGGAGGAAGAGCTTAATAATTCTTTTGTAGAATATAGGGAAGCACACCTCAAACTGATCAAGTGTAAGAATACTATTGCTGCGAAAAAAGATATTGCTGCACGAATTAAATCTGCTACTGAAGTTAATGTAGCTGTTACGCAAGTTCAAACTGGGATAAGGCAAGAGTCAGGAAATAACGTGGAATCTGGCTTGGAGATTCAGACAACTTCCGTGCCCAAAAAGAACATTGAGTCCTTATCCAAGCATAATCAGGTAAGTTCCATATCCAACTTGGTTATGGAAACTCAGCAACAACCCGTGTCCAATGAAAACTCTGAGGTTATGTCCGTGCAATGTCATACTCAGGCCGTGAATATCTCTCATGGTCTGAATACAAAGCCAGGGTCCTTAGAAGACTCGGTTTTAGAATCTTCTTCAA
>NW_020634185.1:528-1000 GCF_003573695.1 Papaver somniferum
GGCCGTGAATATCTCTCATGGTTTGAATACAAAGCCAGGGTCCTTAGAAGACTCGGTTTTAGAATCTTCTTCAAAACAAGAGTCCGTCAATAAGAATATTCAGGCCAAGCAAGCTGATAATCAGGTCGTGAATAATTCTCAAGGCTTGATTACTAAATCAGGGTCATCGAAAGAGGATTGGACAAAAGTAAAGGGTAAGAGTTCCCCAAACAAAGGTACTCCGTTTAAATTTAAATCTTTTGAAACTCCTTTTGTGGATGCGCTTTTTCAAACAGAATTAGTGGTGAATAACAAATATGGTGCCCTGGCATCTGAGTTAGGCCTTGCTAATGATTCTAGTAAGGCTTTGGTGGAGGAGGAACAAGATGATTCTAGTGACTCGGATATTAGTATGGGTTCAAAAGATTGGGGTGAATTTGATGCAGATATTCTAGCAAGGAAACAAGCTAGAAAAGTGGCCAAGCAAGCTGCG
>NW_020634186.1:0-337 GCF_003573695.1 Papaver somniferum
AAGAACGGGATCATAATGAAATTTCCACAAGAGACATTTCATAGACTAAAATAAAAATACATACCAACTTAATTTAGATGCAATCATAAAGACGAAGCTAAATGCATTCATCAAGGAGTTTTAAGATACAAGATAACCCCTATAAAATTCCAGAACCGCACACCCCTCAAGATATTACCATTAAGCACAAGTTCAAAAGAATTCTCCCCCATTTGATGTCATTCCCGAAAGAACAACAAGAGCGACCTTAATTTCGAAAGAAAAGAAGGATTTTTAATTGGACACCAAAAACCATGGGAATGATTTTCTATATCCAAAACTCAACCAAATTAATCAC
>NW_020634187.1:0-431 GCF_003573695.1 Papaver somniferum
CAAATTATATGTTCTAAGGAATTACGTCTAGTAAAAATTGCATTTCTATGTACGTTGATTTAAGAAAATATGAAGGAAGTCAAATTTCACAATATAAGAAGGATGAAAAACTAGCCAGAACTAATCCAAATCCTAACAAATTTCATCTATCTTGAATCAAATAGAAAGACAAAGCCAACACAAAAAGAAAGAGTTCATAAAAATGTTGAATTTTATATACGTTAACTCAAAAAAGTCTACACACTTCGTTATAAGTCAGAAATTCATTTCTGAGACTAATCTGTAAACTAGATAAACTCATCTTTGACAGAAAAAGCTTGAAAAGAAGGATGAAAGACCAAGCAGAATCAATCTAATTCCTAACAAATTTCACCTATCTTGAATCAAATAGAAAGACAAAGCCAACACAAAAATAAAGAGTTCATAAAAAT
>NW_020634187.1:550-1000 GCF_003573695.1 Papaver somniferum
ATATACGTTAACTCAAAAAAGTCTACACATTTCGTTATAAGTCGGAAATTGATTTCTGAGACTAAATTGTAAACTAGATAAACTCATCTTTAACAGAAAAAGTTTGAAAACTGTGTTGTAATCACAAATAATATGTTCTAAGGCATTACGTCTAGTAAAAATTGCATTTTTATGTACGTTGATTCAAGAAAATATGAAGGAAGTCAAATTTCACAGTAGAAGAAGGATGAAAGACCATGCAGAACTAATCCAAATCCTAACAAATTTCATCTATCTTGAATCAAATAGAAAGACAAAGCCAACACAAAAAGAAAGAGTTCATAAAAATGTTGAATTTTATATACGTTAACTCAAAAAAGTCTACACATTTCGTTATAAGTCGGAAATTGATTTCTGAGACTAAATTGTAAACTAGATAAACTCATCTTTAACAGAGAAAGTTTGAAAAAT
>NW_020634188.1:0-287 GCF_003573695.1 Papaver somniferum
AAGTGGTGGCGTGAGTGATGTGAGTGGTGCTGATATATAAGATACCAGGCCATCCACTTTGATCATTTTTCCGTCCGCTGATCGGATTCCCTTGTAATTCCTGTAAACGAACTAAAACCAAATTATTAGCCAAATATCGAGACCTAGTTAGTATAAATGTGATATAAAAATTAATAAAGTGTCCTGCTTCAAACCATATAATTAATAAACCGGCCAAGCTTTTAAATTCTTTTAGAAACTGGCCTTTCTGTTAGAGTTGACACCTGGGCCCACCAGATCGGTCAGCT
>NW_020634188.1:487-877 GCF_003573695.1 Papaver somniferum
ATCGATAATAAGCCTACTACGAAACTAAGCAATTACCTATATTTTGTGTATTCGTTAGAACCCTCCTCTTAAATTTACCAGTTTTAGTATATTAATAGGTGTTTTAAACAGTTTTTAGCGGCCCAGGTGACATCTGTTAATTCTTTAATCTTAACGAACTATGAGTTATTGATAATAAGCATAAAACCAAAATTAGCCGTTACCTATACTTTTGTGTAATCTTTTGAACCATCCTCTTAAATTTAAGAGTTTTAGTATATTATTAGATGTTTTAAACAGTTTCTAGCGGTCCAGGTGACATGTATTAATTCTTTAATCTTAAAGAACTATGAGTTATTAATAATAAGCCTACTAAGAAATTAAGCAACTACCTATACTTTTGTGTATTCT
>NW_020634189.1:0-424 GCF_003573695.1 Papaver somniferum
ACATAACATAAAAAACAAGGTTTTGAATGTTCAAAGCGACTGTTAAGGGTGATCAAGTACTTTAATCTGTTGGTTTAGTTGAAGGAAAAAAAGTGACAAATCCGATGAGATAAGAGACAGAGAAACAAAAATGATCAGAAAAGAAATAAATCAGAGATTAAAAATAGACTAGTACAACCGTTGACGCAAATGTGTGGTGGGAACTTGACGAAACGACTATCTACTGGGAACATAACCTTGTGTTAAATAACCCTACAATTGAACCTGCAACGATGAATTTCCAGAAACCTAATCCATCATGATTTCTTTTTGGTAATCACTTTTATGTAAAATTTAAGGCTGAGTTTGGTAATGTTTTTATTTTCTCAAAAGCACTTTCAAAATTTATATATGTCCATAATTTTTGAAATTAATGTTTGGTAAA
>NW_020634189.1:435-1000 GCF_003573695.1 Papaver somniferum
TTGGGTTTGGTAATGCTTTTATTTTCTCAAAAACACTTTCAAAATTTATATATGTCCATAATTTTTGAAATTAATGTTTGGTAAAAAATTCCAAAGTGCTTTTTATCAAAAGCGCTTTCCAATTTCCTCAATTTTTAAAAGTTGGGGGAGGAGGAGCTTTTAAAAGCTACAAAAGCATAAGTTGTGGTCCCACCTAAATTTAATGTTGGGTTTATCATTTATATCCCTACTTTATTTATATAAACTTGTATCATATGGCATATGGTAGGACTGGAAAGATACCTACGACTATGTCAAACTGCAAGTACACAGTGTCCTAATGCAACACAGGGAAAGCGCAGGTCGATCCTCAGGGACAAGGTGGGTGTAACGTGAAGCTTATGGTCTTACTACCGTTGATTCAAAGTGAGAGTAACAACAAGGGGTTTTGCGTCGATACGATTAGATGATGTTCACGTATCACGAATTAGATAAAAAGAATGCAAATTAAAATGCACTAGGGCAGTCGAATCCACCACCTAATTTCAGCTAAGTCAGTCCAGTTTCAATACTGTTCTCGTCCCTT
>NW_020634190.1:0-610 GCF_003573695.1 Papaver somniferum
TTATTATTTTTTAGATATTTTTTTTATTATTAATTTTTTTTAGAAACTGTAGTTAAGGTTTTTATTTTTGTAATCTTTTATTTTTAGACATTTTTTTCCGGACATTGAACGTTGGACATTATTTTTAAAACCCTACGGAAGGCTTATAAATTAAAAAAAAATAAAAAAATTCAAACTGCTTGCAGGGAATGACGACGATTACTATATCGTCTCGGCCCCTCGGGTTCGCACACTGACACCGGAGTCAGTGGCCCGAGTCGACTACAGAGGTTCTTCGCCCGTTTGGTACGGGAGGTAAACTTCTAACACCCACGAATCTCCTGCAAGCGGGTTTACTGTTTGCCTTAAGGTGAATATATGCTGAGGACTTGAATACGGTTGTTTTAAATTCCTAGTAAAGGGCAAGGACTGGCCAATACAAGATAAGGGTTCGGATTTCATCACCGTTCTCTTCTTGCCCGCCTTAGGAAAACGAAACCGAACGCGAACCTAAGCTTTAAAATTTGGAATAGAACGAGACCGATAGGTGATGGTTTTCCAAAATTAACTCGTTCGAAAAATATTGGTTGCTCTTTAAGCACACTCCAAAGTTCATGATGGTTTCTGTGAG
>NW_020634190.1:621-1000 GCF_003573695.1 Papaver somniferum
TGTTGTAGTTGTGGTAAAAACTGGGTTCTTTTCAGACTTGTGAAGGAAATAATTTTTAGACTTAATAAAAATAAAGATAAAACAAATTAAATTCAAAGGTAATGTAAATATTATGGAAAGACCAGGGTTTAGGATTTCACCATTCACCAAAATTCATGTGATTCAATAATAATTATTATCATGCAATTCTAGACATTATAATTCAAATCAAAAATAGTTGTGATTTTAATCATTGCCTAAATCAGATTTTCAAAACATCCATTGTTAATCGCAAGCATGAAATATCAAAAGCAATAAACCAAGCATATTTCATCAAGAGAAAACACAATTAATTAATAAAAATCATTTATTCAATTTTCATTCGGTGCAATTAATCATA
>NW_020634191.1:0-146 GCF_003573695.1 Papaver somniferum
AAAATCTCGGCCTAGAATTTGGGTACTCGGCCCACTAACGAGTTAACCTAGCGTGATCGGTTACAAGCTCAGCTGGGTTTAAAAACCTAGAATACAAAATACAAGTCCAAATTAAACAAGCCCACAAAAATTAAATACAAGCCCAT
>NW_020634191.1:346-730 GCF_003573695.1 Papaver somniferum
AAAAATATTTATTCTTGAAAACAATGAAAATACAGAATATGGGATAAAATGTAGAATTAATGCACAAAAGATGAGTTAAATGCCAACAAAAAGGGATAAATATATACAATATTTGGCACTCATCAGCATACAACACTCAGAAATCACTTATTAGCTTTCGCATCTGTTAGCTTTCCACTTTCTGATACAAGTCGTTAAACAACTACTCTACCCGAATCAACTATTCTGGTCTCCACACTCTCTTCGCTTCCCTCCCTAGACCAACCCTTCTCCTTCACTTTGTGACCGAATCAAGTCTGGAACAGTCATTTCTTGGTTTAGGCCGGATTTGTACAGATTGATCTCTCGAATCAAAGTACTCCCTTGCAGTACATTGTTTAGGGT
>NW_020634192.1:0-661 GCF_003573695.1 Papaver somniferum
CCATATGCTCCACCTCCTATTATACCCACTGAATCTGTTTCAACACCCTCCCTGACTGTTGATTCCAAGTCTGTACTTGCATCCCTAAAGAGCTTCCCCAAGGGGACATCTTGTGGCAGAGACGGTCTCCGTGCTCAGCACTTGTTGGACGCCATGAGTGGAGCTGGTGCTGCGATTTCTAATGAGTTGTTGTTGTCGATTACTGGCGTCGTGAACCTATGGATTGCAGGTAAATGTCCTCCTTCCCTTGGTATATTTGTGGCCAGTGCTCCCTTAACCCCACTACTTAAACCTGGTGGTGGTTTGAGACCAATTGCGGTAGGCACCATCTGGCGAAGGCTGTTTTCTAAGTTAGCAGCTACTTCAGTTTGCAAAACCTTGAAAAACTATCTTGGCAATCACCAATATGGAGTTGGCATCCCTTGCGGCGGAGAGAGTATTCTACACGCGGCGAATAGATTGCTTGAAATGCATGGATCTGATAACACCAAATCTATGTTATTAATAGATTTTTCGAATGCTTTCAACATGGTTGATCGATCTACTATTATCCGTGAGGTAAGAACACACTGCCCTAGCATCTCTCGTTGGGTTGAATTCTGCTATATGCAACCCGCCAGACTATATTATCAAGAGCACTTACTCTCCTCGACACAAGGGG
>NW_020634192.1:672-1000 GCF_003573695.1 Papaver somniferum
GTTGGATTTCCATGCCTGGTATTTAGACGATGGCACCATCGCAGGTGACACTTTGGAAGTGTCTAAGGCATTGAAGATTCTCCAAGAGGACGGACCTGTCTACGGGTTACATCTGAATATTTCGAAGACTGAATTATTTTGGCCCTCTTATGACCTGAGAAGGGTTTTCGATACTGCCTTTCCTGCGAATATTGGTAAGCCAAAAGATGGTGTTAAATTGCTTGGTGGACCAGTCAGCCTAGATATGAACTTCTGTAGTAATGTGGTGTTGAACAGGGTTGACAAAACCTCTCAGCTCATTGACAAGATTCAAGAGCTGCATGATCCT
>NW_020634193.1:0-499 GCF_003573695.1 Papaver somniferum
GGGTATTTCTGAGGTGCTTCCGGTACTCTATCAACGGAGGTCCAAACGCCGCATTTTCAGCCAATTTCGCCGCAAAACCTTATTCTTCTAAAAACACCTACAAATAAATAAAATAACATAATAAGTATAAAAATGGGTACTAACAATATATACAATTGGGCTATATTAGACACATAAATGCGTCTATCAAATACCCCCAAACTTATTATTTGCTAGTCCCGAGCAAATCAAAATAAAAATAAAATCGTAACTCACTGTCGCAGGCATCGTCGATTGCATTTAGCGTATGCAATAAGCCTTTAAACCCCTAGGTGTTCCTAGTGGCCGAGTTATAGTCTTGGGAGGGCTTACCAGAGATATACCCACAAAACCTGTACTCCTAATTGGTCACAAGTATCCAAAGAGCTATGAGGACATACATATTCTCAACCTATCTCCAAGTAACTAGAATGCCAGAGAAATTAAAGGTGTCAGATCTAAAGCTGACTGAAGAAAAGGG
>NW_020634193.1:522-1000 GCF_003573695.1 Papaver somniferum
CTAGAGAAATTAAAGATGTCAGCTCTAAAGCTGACTGAAGAAAAGGGGAGACACATCTGCATGACTGCTAGATAAAGAGATATCCGCTATACAGCTAGATAAACATTGTAAGATGCGTCCGCTGTTTTGCAGCTGGATAAGATTAGGAGAGAGATAAAAATGAGAAGGACATCTGCTATACAGCTGGACTAATTACGTGTGATGAGTTAAACCAGTGCTAGAAAGATCTTGTGCCAGATTGAAAGCAGACTAACAAAGCAACCAAAATGCATCTTTCTTCGACTCTCTCACAGTGCTCAGTAGAAACAACGTCTTCTTCGGTCTTCAACTGTTGATGATAAACTCTCGAACCTCATAGAACCTTGACAATTAACTCTTCTCTTCGATTTCTTGCTTGACTTATAAATTTCTTGTTCCCTATGGCCTTATTGAACAAAAAGAACGTAATGATGTTTCATTTTTTATTTTTTTTTCATTT
>NW_020634194.1:0-490 GCF_003573695.1 Papaver somniferum
TCGCAAAATGGAACCCTAAAATCCAAAATCGAGTAGAAGAAAGTGAAGATTTAGAGTGCGAAATAGAAAAAAAAAAAAGAGAGAGAGGCGAAAGGAAAATATAGGTTTACGTTGAGCGGCAAAGTGAAATAATTTGGGGCAAACTGCGGGAGTTCTTTTTGGGGGAAATTGAGAAGGCAAATTTTGTCCACGTGTTATGTGACGAACAGATGTCATCACTATTCATACAAAATGGTGGGGTTGACGAAGTAAAATGTGGAAACTAGCTACGGCTTATAAAAAAACGGTCCAGATCTACTAGGGACGGCAAATTAAAAACCGTGTCAAATGGTACACAATTATGGACGGTTAGTCAAAACCGTGCAGAAAAACTAACACTTCCGACGGCTCAACTCTAACCGTCCTAACTGATACCTTGTTGGGACGGCTCCAAAAATTTGGCCGTCCTTAGATCCATTTTTTTTTTTTTTTTTTTTTTTTTTTTTTTTTT
>NW_020634194.1:501-1000 GCF_003573695.1 Papaver somniferum
AATCGGTTTATATGGAGACGAAAATCAACCGATTATCCATAATCGGTTTATATTGGCATGAAGGTAAACCGATTGTGGGTAAATTTTCTCTTTTTTATCTGTGAATTATGTGTTGTTAAACATCAAATAAAATTAAAATTCATTATATACTCAAGTTAATGAAATGAAATCGAGTAGGATTTCATACTCATTTTATGATCGAGTATTAACTGGAAAAAAAATGGGTTAAGCAGAATCGGTTTTTGCACGATACATATGTAAAAATCGATTCCTGACATTGCACAACAGGAATCGGTTTATAATAATGCTCATGTAATCCGATTCTAACAAAAAAAAGATACAAAAAAATTGAGAACAACAATCGGTTTACTCGACACACATTTAAAATACGATTCTAACAGTATACATCAACAATCGGTTTTTATAAATGCTAATGTAATCCGATTCTGGTTCAAATTTCTCGAACCAGAAAACGTATCAAGGACAATCGGTCTTTGTC
>NW_020634195.1:0-332 GCF_003573695.1 Papaver somniferum
CTGCACCCACCATCACTGCCGAACAGTACCAACAACTTATCAACCTGCTAGCCCCTCCAAACAGCAGCGATATTTCCTCTCCAACAACCAATTTCGTGGGTGAGTTCTCTGCCAAAATTCCTTCTTTGTTCTCTGCCAATTTCGCTGGTGACTGTGCTTCATTATTTCCACATATTGCTACAATTTGCAGCTGTGCCTCCACTTTACCTTTTATTTCTTCTTTGCCAAGAATATTTGCTTGTTCTTTATCTACTTGGATTGTCGACAGTGGTGCTACGCACCATATATGCTCTTCTTTATCGTATTTCACTACTTATGCGTTGGTTGATAAA
>NW_020634195.1:532-901 GCF_003573695.1 Papaver somniferum
GCCAATTCGTACAAAGTCCGCACCTTCGTACTTGAAGGATTATCACTGCAATCTTCCGAAATGCAATTCCACTTCAGTTTATCCAATGACTGAATATTTATCGTTTGATAAATTTTCTCCATCTCATAAAGCTTTCCTAGCTCAGGTGCTTCTTACGGAGGAACCCAAAACATACTCCTAGGCCAAACTATGCCCTAAATGGAGAGCAGCTATGGCCAAAGAAATTCTCGCTCTGCAAGCCAACGACACTTGGATTCAGGTTGATCTTCCACCGGGTAAAGTGGCAATAGGCTGTAAATGGGTGTTTAAAATTAAATTTCATGCCGATGGTACAGTGGAACGATATAAGGCTCGCCTAGTGGCAAAAGG
>NW_020634196.1:0-288 GCF_003573695.1 Papaver somniferum
TACATATCGATATGTATTGGGTATCAGACGCTTCAAATTGATGTGTGATGAGATAATCCTCCTGTCTTTCAGGCTTGATGCCTGCAAATTTTCCAACTTTTGTAGTTGATCTTTATAGCCACAGACTCTGTGAGTCTTCCACTGTTACAAATAGATCGTGTATTTCTCAGAAACATAACAGGAGTTCCACGGGCATCTGACGACGAAACGGCTTCCACAACCATTTCACATGTTATGGCCACAGGTCGCGAAATTCTTTGTTCTTACAAACACCACCATTCCTGCCAC
>NW_020634196.1:488-824 GCF_003573695.1 Papaver somniferum
GTTGGTTTCCTGCTGAGTTGAGGGCACTAAATAGATCTTCTTCCTATCATATGTCAACTTCCCCAAGTTGTACCTCTTGCTGGCCCTCGGTTTTTCTTTGAAGTAGTACATATTGTTATGAGTAAGAACCCATTACATATTGTTATATAAAGAGAAAGAACCCAGTACATACTGATATGTACAAAGTCAAAACACAATACATACTGATATGTACTAGGTGAAAGCCTATTATATATATAATTGATATGTACCGCGTGAAAACTTTGTAGATATCACATTTGAAAACTACATACAGTTGAAGTACACCATAAATCAAAGACATTTTATAATTGAAGT
>NW_020634197.1:0-7563 GCF_003573695.1 Papaver somniferum
GCACCATTTTTGTGGGGCTTACTCAGTGATGGTCCTGATGCTCGGTTGTTGGGTATTTATTACTGATTTATGAAATTAAGTGGAGAATAATTCATGAAACTGAGTAATAAGATGAGTAGTTATTTTATTATCAATCCATAAAATCAGCAGTGGATTTGACTACGGATTCAGAATAATAAAATGATAATTTCATCACCATCTCATGGAATCGCAGATTTGACCATAAAATCGGAGTAATGAAATGAACGGTGATATCACCATTCCATGGGACCGTGGTGATTCGACCATGAAATCGGAGTAATATCTATTACCATTTCATGAGATCATTCGTGGATTCGATCATGAAATCGGAGTAATAAAATAAGTGGTGATATTACCATTTCATGAGATAATCCGTGGATTCGACCATGAAATCGGAGTAACATCTATTACCATTTCATGAGATCAGCCGTGGATTCGATCATGAAATCGGAGTAATACATTTATCTATCACCATTTCGATCATGAAATAAGAGTAATGAGATAAGATAGATCATCTTCTAGGAATTCAGTGGTGAATATGACCTAGAATTTAATCTCTTGCGTATAATCATTAAATCAGCGAGTGTTTCTAATGTCCCGAAGATGTTTTTCCCTCTCAACATTTCATGTATGGAGGACCGCCTGAGTCTATCTACGGGTCTCTCTACATAGTCAGGAACAGTGAGTATCACCGTCTTGAAGACGTTATTGCTCTCAATCTTACCGAAAACCGCCCAATTGTTCTTCTATGTAGAGGCAAATTCCTCTATGTAGTCAGGGAACAATGAGTGTGACCGGTATCCTAAAGGCGTTAAGATCTCAATCTTGCGTAGAACCACCCAATTACGTTATTCTACATAGAGGCTATGATGAAATGCCCGGTGTCGAACGCTCCGGAGAGGCCTTTCGAGCGATATATGCATCACACTTCGTAAACCACGAATTTTCACATGGATCTCTGAAGCCGTGTCAGAAACATGCAGTATCATGATTTTACGGTTTTAACCTTTGTTGAAAATCCACGATCTACATTAAGTCCCCTGCTTAGTGAGGAACAGTCATGTTCCGCAGTAAGCATTAAATGGTGATTTTCAGTCGACGAGATCAGTGGTTGAACTCAGTCTACAAAGGTAGTTTCAGAATCCTCGATTTACCCCAATGATGTCATGTACGAGCAAATACACAGATGAGAACCCTGATAGTAAGATAAAGTGTTATCCCGTGAGCGTGGAGAGATGAGTCACTGCTGATTTGGTCGGTTGAAGGTTCAGTTTTGGTCAGTTCAGCGTTTACGGGCTCGACCCAAAAAAGGAAATCCTTATTTTAGGAACAGACGTTCGTTCGTTAGTTTAAGAAACAAACAAAATAGACCTGAGTCTAATCACATAAAATTTTGTCTATGAGCTTTCATGAAAACCAAAATTTTATTTTTTTAAATATGTGAGATTTCACAAAGTGTATAAACTATAAACCCTCATTTCAAAGGTGGATGCTCGTACGAGAAAAAAAAAAATTTGAATAGACGTGCGTCTGTTAATAATAAAATTTTGTCTATGATCTTTCATGAAAAAGTTTGTTTTTGAAAATATACTCTCGTTTCAAAGACGGTTGCTCACGAGAGGGACCAAGAAAATACATATTTTTAAAGTTACATGAGTTTCACGTTATATATTTTTGTAAAATCAATGTTTTGATTTTGAATAACTATTGAAAGTAGACAATTATTCACGGTGAAATAATATATATATGCGAGTTTTCACAATTGTAGAATGGACGTCTGTCCAATTTCCGAAAAACCAATGGATGTTCACTCAGTAAAAATTCACGTGGGTTGTTCACGGTTTTATTAAAATCAATTTATGATTTTTGAGCAATTGCTGAAAGAAAACAATTGTATTCGTGATGACATAATGTATGTATGCGTTTGGCGATTTTATAATATATGCACACATGTAGAAAATCAGCGAATGTTCACATGAAAGGTTATGTGAATTATTCATAGTTTCATGAAAAGTCAGTGTTGACTCTAGAATGATAAGTTTTGCTCGTCTTCACAGGTTTGAAGGAGTGAGCAAGTTTTCGATGTTTCGCGTCACCACTAAAGTCTAGTGAAATCATAAAATAGGTAAGAGTTGGGGATTACCATTTTCGTTGTTGAAACTGATCTCATTAGGTCGTCTGTAATTCTGTGCTTCTGATTTGATTCCAGACAATGATGGTTTCCACTAGCAGCAGCAGCAATTAATCCTCCAGCTCTTCCCTTAATGACCTAAGGATCTCTTATGAAGAGCTCATGAAGAGAAAGTCTCGGTATGATGAGATGGAGGATCGTCGACGTAGAAAGGATTGAGTCCGGCGCAGGATACAAGCGGCTAAAGAGAGGTGTCGATTAGTTGATGGTGTACCCTCCGACTCTGACGCTAATGCTTCGAGGAAACTGTGTGGGTGGTACGGAATTACGAGATTAAGCCAGACCGGCGTACTAGGGAACTTCAAAAGATTGCGAAGCAGGTTGAAGCTGAACTCCAAGCTGAGTACGAATCATAGGATGACTCGGACTCAGATGATCCTAATATCCACCCAGACATCATCAATGGTCGTGATAGTGATTCTAATGAATAACTCGAAGAGGATTCTCTCTGAGATTATTTATTTTCCGTTGAAGTAGATGTTCTCTGGTTTAAGCAGCTTGAATGTAGAAATGTTTCTTTAGAGATTATTATTTTTTGAACCGTAATTCCTTGTAGTATCCCCTTTCTGAATCTTCCTCACATCTCCAGTAGATGGAACAATGTCCACATAGACAATAATTACCCACATAATGCAATCACATGAGCTGTCTAGAAAACACGTGGCCTACCAGACGATCAATCCATCCGTAGTTGTAATGTTGATTACATCTGAACCGTCAGTCCCCAGATTTTTACTCTTCTCCCATCTGCCACGCATCTGATTCGAGATTTAGGGTTTCAGTAGAAACCGCAACAGACTTTTTTATCCGTTAGGGGATAAGCATCCATATTGGACTTATGGTTTTATTTAAACAGTCGACCATCTGCTGCCTTTGTGTATCATCAAAAGAAATTTTGATCACAATCCTACCTCTCGTCACCATGTCCAGAAGCAGCATTTCTTCCAGAAGTGAATCTCATGCCGAACATGTTGTGGCAGTATCCGTCTCGGTGAGTTACATTTCTTCTCTTGTCTTTTGCTCGATCAGGATGATTCATCAAAACAAAAGAATTTATTACAGGATAATGAAAAGAATCAGCATTCCTCTCGTAGCTTGAGACCTAAACGTACGGTTAAAGCTCCTGCTCGGTATAGGTCGGCTCCTTTTGATGCCGGAACGTCTGTAAGTAATTTCATAACTTCTCGACTGAGATTTTTACCATGCTCAATGGTCAATACCATTAAATACTCCATCATTTCATCGCAGGTTGATGTTCATGTCGTCGTCGATGCTAGAAAAAGGAAAAACGGGAAATCCGCGGTTGTGATTGATGATAGCAACAACCGTGTCGACGAGAACTCCACTGATTCTGTGGATACTGAGGTTAGATCTCGTGCTCCTGAGTATCCAACAGCTGGACTCCCGTTTAAGGCTCCCATGATCAACAATTGCCCGAATAATGAAGTGGTTGGGGGATTCGTCATTCCCAAGTGTCACGTTCCCCTGTACACCAAAATTTGGAGAAGGTACGGGCATATTTCTACGACCGAAGTATGGAAAGGCTTTCTACCAACCCTCCTAACTATATTTGCAGGGTTGTGATCATTGAAGAGATGAACCGGACGCATCTGCGAGATGTCAAGAATCATGAATTGCATAAATGGGATGAGATAATTTCAAACTGTGAAACCCTGCAGTTTAACATAGGTTGGCTTCGTCATCGTCTCGAGATGATCAAAATTCACAAGGAGGCGGCCGTTGCTGATGCAATTTACGCGTCTACTGCCATATTGGAGGAGGAAAAGGCACTCTCCTTGGAGTCAGCACGAGTTGAGAAGGCAGTTCAGGACTTGAAGGTGAAAACCAAAAATTTCCAGAAGAAGCTTGACAGGGTTTTCTATAGAGATTATCCTATGTTGGATGGTTTGTTCTGAGTGAGAGGAAGATTTTATGTAGGTTTGAGATTTTGCTTTGAATAAATTAGGTGATTGAAATATTTTTGTGAGATTCATAGGATATTTTGAATTTTGAGTGAATGAGTATATTGCTCTTTTGGAGAAAACAGAAATTACATTTAGAAATTTAATACTTCCAATGATTTTTCAAGCATAATACGCCTTGAGCCACTTTCCTTTGATGATGTTTCCTTCAACTCCTCCATTAACAGCTAAGATTTTGTAATATCCGTTGGATACTGCCTTGATGATCACATAAGGTCCTTCCCATTTCGGAGAGAACTTGGGAGCGAACATGTCTCGTTGGATATGATTTGCTATTTTCAAAACCAAATCTCCTACTTGAAATGTTCGAGGTCTTACCAGTTTGTTGTAGGCCTTGGAAACCCTTTGTTTGTAGGTTTCTACATATTTTTCCACCTTGTCTCTTATTGAATCGAGCATGTCTAATTCAGTAATTCTTGAATACGAGACTTCTGCTTCATCCCATTGTACTCCACTAGCTGTTGCGATTCTTGCAGAGGGAACCTTGATTTCGGCCGGGAGAATGGCATCAGTACCATAAACGAGAGAGTATGGTGAAGTCCCAATTGAGCTTCTTGGTGCGGTTCGGTAGGTCCACAAAGCCATAGGAAATTCCTCATGCCACGTCCGTGGATTATCATGAACTGTTCGACTGAGAATCCGGATCAAGGTTTTGTTGGTACTCTCCGCCTGTCCGTTTCCTTGGGGATAGTATGGTGTAGATAAAATCTGTTTGATTCCGTATTCTTCGAGCAATTCTGCAACATATTTGTTGGCGAAAGGAGTTCCATTATCCGTGATGATATGTTTAGGAACGGCGAATATGCATATGATGAACTCTTTGATGAAAGATGCAATTGTGACTCCAGTGGTGCTTCGAAGAGGAATAGCCTCGACCCATTTGGTGAAATACTCTGTTGATGTGATGATGTATTCATGCTGCTTTGAAGATGTCGGATTGATCTTTCCTATGATATCCAGTCCCCAGCTATAGAAAGGCCACGGACTGCTCGCAGAATGTAATGGAAGATAAGGAGTGTGGATGAGGTTACCATGAACTTGGCATTGATGACATCTCCAAACGTAGGAAGCTGCATCATCTTCCATGGTTGGCCATTAATATTTCTCATGGATCTGGAGAAACAATTTCTTCTTCCCTTGGTGTTCACCTTCATGCATTTCTTTCAAAATTATGGCAATTTCATGCTCGGCCAAGCATCTCAGGAGATTCCCACCGAAGCTTTTGCGGTACAAAATCCCTTCCAAGTAGACAAAATGTTTGGCTCTCTGAATGAGTTTGATTGCACCTCTCTTCTCTGATGGAAGATCGTTGTCACGAAGATATTTTATATAAGGTTCTATCCAGTCCCCAGTGTGATGAAGTGTTAGAACCTCCAAATGATGAGGTGGTGTCTGACAATTGGGACATGATCCTTGCAGCATCCTCGATTGAGCTTCCATGAAAGGCCAATAGTACCCGAGCCTTTGAATCCTTATGTAAAGTGTGACCACTAGAGTTTTCCCACATACTTCTTCATGTATACGTTTGAGTTGTTCACCGGCTTCTTCATCTCCGAGGCATCGAGACAGGGATCCATCAAGATTGCGATAATATAACGCTTTGTGCAGCAGGAAAAAGTTTTTCAACTCCTTGAGGCTAATTTTCCCCTCCGTAAGAGAATTGCTCAATTCATGAATAATGGGCGCTCGCCGGTCGCTTGACTGCGCATCTTCGACTTGAGTAAGCCAGGTGGATGAAACAGCGCGTCTTTACACAGTGATGGATTTCTCAGACCCCTCAAATTACAGTTTGGATGCTAGGGTCGCTAGACAATCAGCATGTCTATTGTTGGTGCGTCCGGTATGGACAATTGTTGCATCGGAAAAATGAGCTAATAGTCGTTGTGCCTCAGTCCTGAATGGAGCAAGTGTTATTTCTTTGAGAGAGTATACGCCATTCATTTGATTGACCAGCAGCTTTGAGTCTCCCCTGATTTCTAGATGTTTCGCTCCTGCTTTCTTGGCCAAAGATAGCCCTAGGAGAAAAGCTTCATATTCTGCTGAATTGTTGGTGCAATGGAAATCCAACTTGAATGAATGTGAAAAAACTTCACCAGATGGAGATACCAGTACAATACCCGCCCCACCGGTATCATTGCTCGGAGTGGCGGACCCATCAAAATATAATAGCCACGTTTCTTCCTGAATGATTGAAATTTTTGGAAACTCATCGGGCACTTCTTCATGCAACATCGTGATGTCTTCTCCAGGGAAAGCGGAAAGTAAGCCTGCAACTGCTTGTCCTTTAATTGCTTTTGGAGGGACACACGTTATGTCAAATTCTTCCATTTGAAGTAGCCATTTCGCCGGTCTTCCGATCAGAGCAGGTTTCGACATTAAGAACTTTATAGGATCAGCTTTGGCCATCAGCACGACCCTGTTTGATAGTAGATAATGTCTGAACCTCTGAATTGCGTGAACCAACGCCAGACACGACCTTTCAGACTTTGGGTACCGGAGTTGAGCATCCCTCATTGTGCGACTGAAGGTATAGATTGGGTGTTCGATACCTTCTTCATCCTCTTGAGCGAGGAGTGCTCCAATAGATACGTCATTGGAAGCTGTGTAAAGTATCAGAGGCCGTCCTTGCACTGGAGATTTCATGACAACAGACGATAATAATATCTGCTGTATTTTCTAGAATGCTTCTTGTTGAACAGTTGTCCATGCAAAATTTGCCCCTTTCTTCAACAGAGGAGTGAATGAAGCAATGAGTTGAGCGAGTCCAGGAATGAAACTAATTGACTTTGCCCATGAAACTCTGGAGCTCTTTCACAGTTCATGGAAGCGGCATGGTAGTAATGACTTTTTTTTTGTCTGGGTCGACCTTGATTCCTTCTGCAGTGACCAAGAATCCAAGAAACTTTCCGGAAGAAACACCAAAAGCACATTTCAGGGGATTCATCTTCAGTTTGTATTCTCTGCATCTTTCGAAGACTTGTCTCAGAATGTCTAGGTGGGACGCCCGGGTCTTTGATTTCACCACCACATCGTCGACATAGTCTTCTACTTGCTTGTGCATCATGTCATGAAATATTGCAGTCATGGCCCGCTGATAAGTGGCTCCTGCATTCTTCAAGCCGAAAGGAATCACTGTATAGTGGAAGTTTCCAATGGGGGTTCTGAATGCAGTCTTGTTAGCATCATGTTCGTACATCTTAATTTGGTTATATCCACTGTAACCATCCATGAACGAGAACATGTCATGGCCACTGGTTGCATCGACGAGCATATCAATGTTTGGCAATGGAAAGTCATCCTTTGGGCAGCACTTGTTCAGGTTCCTGAAATCTACACAGCACCGGATCTGTCCATTTTTCTTCCTGACTG
>NW_020634198.1:0-376 GCF_003573695.1 Papaver somniferum
AAGAACATGTCTATACTGAAAATGTTATGGAACCTTTGGGTTCAAATACATTAGGCTTCTCTGCCTCGACCTTCATGAATGATGTTTCTTCTAGTATTCCATATACATGTGATGTTGATACTGATTTTGAGCATGTGCATCTGTCCTATGAAGATGACTTAGGTAATATACAATCTTCTGTTGACACTAATATGCATGAAAATATAATTGTTGTGTCTGATTCTCTACGTGGGTCACGTTGTGATGTTTCCACTGATTTGTCGATGCATGAGAATAATTCTTCTGATGATGTTGATGATTCTGATTTGTGTGAGCATGGTGAGCATGTTGTGACACTTGTAGAAGACTTAGGAGATGTTGATGTGATTAATAATGA
>NW_020634198.1:387-625 GCF_003573695.1 Papaver somniferum
GTGATCTTGCCAATTTGTTTGATGATTGTGAGCATGTTGTGACACTTGTAGAAGACTTAGGAGATGTTGATTTGATTAATAATGATGTTCCTATCTTCCTACATAAGTCACATTCTGATGGCCTTCCACCCAACCTAGATTTGGTTTGTAACAAAACTTTTAAACCAACTTTTCTGAAAATTCCCAACCTAGGATTGGAACTGTGTGCCTCCCAAGTCCTTTTGGACTATTTTGCATC
>NW_020634198.1:784-1000 GCF_003573695.1 Papaver somniferum
TATTATTATTGTGTGAAGCTGTTGAAATGTCTACACTTCGTCTTTTGGGTTGATCCTCAACTCTATAGATTGTTAGTGTATGGTGAATTTTCTTGTACATAATCCAGTATATAATATTCTAGATAAATCTTTTGTTTCTTTTGTATATATTGTGTTAATCCAATATGATCTCGGCTAAAAAATGTTAGATTCTAGCCTTGAATAACGGAGTTCTAA
>NW_020634199.1:0-586 GCF_003573695.1 Papaver somniferum
AAAGTAAGTTGAATCGAGATGAGGGAAGCTCAGTGGAGCTTTGATACCCAATGCCTCACCGACGTTACAAGGCGGTGTATTCAACTCACAGGAACCATCATGAACTTTGAAGCATGCTTAAAAGAGTAACCAATATTTTTCGAATGACTTTCCTATTAAGCTCGTTACCCTATAGGTCTCGTTCTAGTCAAATTTTAGGCTTAGGTTCACGTTTGGTTTCGTTTTCCTAAGGCGGGCAAGAAAGGAACAGTGATGGAATCCGAACCCTTATCTTGTATGACCAGTCCTTGCCCTTTACTAGGAAATTAAAGCAGCCGTTTTCAAATCCTCGGCATATATGCAAACGAAGGAATACAGTAACTCGCTGACAGGGGATTCGCGAGTGTTTCAACAAACTTACCTCCCATACCAAACGGGGGATGAACAGCTGAAGTCTACTTGGGCCACGACTCCTATGTCATGTACGAACCCGAGGGGCCGAGGCGATATCGTAATCGCCGTCCTTCTCTGCAAACAGTTTATATTTAAACTACCCTTCCGTAGGGTTTAAAAAAATAAAGTCCCAAAGTCCACAGTCCAAAGTCCA
>NW_020634199.1:597-1000 GCF_003573695.1 Papaver somniferum
TACCCTTCCGTAGGGTTTAAAAAAATAAAGTCCCAAAGTCCACATATAAAGTGCAAAAGAAAAAGATAATCTAAAAAAAATTTGTCTCTCTCTCTTTTTAATTAATTTTTATTCTTCTTTTCTTTCGCTCCTTTCGCTTTGCTTTTACTCTAAATCTTTAAGTATTCACCAAAAACTTTGGCAAATTTTTTTCGCTCCAAACTCCAAAATCTGTAAGGAAAAGACAAAAACCCAAAAACGTAAAGAAGAACAAATAAAATAAAACTGAAAAACAAATAAAAACCTAAAAAAAAATAAAAAATCTAAAAACTCTAGCCTAAAGACAAGTCCGCGTCGGCGGCGCCAAAAATTGATGGGATTTCAAGTTGTTGTAGTAGTAATAGGTTCGTTGAGACTTGTGAAA
>NW_020634200.1:0-472 GCF_003573695.1 Papaver somniferum
ACTGGAATAAAATCTCTTTTGGTAATATCCAAACCAACGTTATAACTACTAGAGAAGAACTGGCAGATCTCCAAACTTCAAATCCTACTGACTCTCCTTCTGCCTCTAGGATAAGGGCTAGACTTGAATAGTTGTACAACCTTGAGGAACTCTACTGAAAAGATAAATATAGGGAGATCTGGCTCTTGTAAGGAGATCGAGAATCTCCCTGTTTCCATAGAGTCACTCTCTTTAGGAGAAAAAAGAATGTTATTAGTTGGATAAAAAATTCTCTTAGTACTATTTTAACTGATAGAAATAACATAGGAACTTCTTTTGTGGATTACTTTAAAAATCTGTACTCTTCCCAACCTCAGCAATTCCAAGATGAAATTCTCCAGAACCTTCCTGCTAAATTCTCTCCTGAGAATAAATCCTTGTTAAACCTCCCTCTCACTGCTGAGGAAATAAAAAATTATCTCTTTCAAATGGG
>NW_020634200.1:552-1000 GCF_003573695.1 Papaver somniferum
GGGGGGGGGGGGAAGCTCCTGTCCCTGGTGGCTTCACATGATTGTTTTACCAACTGGGATATTGTTTTAGAAGCTGTGATAGATATGACCCGAACTTGTTTTAGAACTGGTCACCTAGCAAAAGTTTTTAACGACACCAATATTGCTCTGATTTCTAAGGTCCCTCTAGCTGAATTAGTCTCCCAATACAGACCTATTGGCCCATGTAACTTCATCTACAAAATCCTATCCAAAACCTTGGCCAATAGACTTAAACCTCCCATGGATAATACTATATCACATAATCAAAGTGCCTTTGTCCCAAAAAGAAGCATATATGACAATATCCTACTGGACAATGAGGCTCTCTATGTTGTCGATCATCATAAGAAGAAAGAGGGCATTGCTGCCATCAAACTTGATATGCCCAAAGCCTATGATAAATTAGAATGGTCTTTTCTTAACAAAG
>NW_020634201.1:0-625 GCF_003573695.1 Papaver somniferum
AGAAACTTGGCATAAGAGGGAATATGCTTAATTGCATCTAGTGGTGGAAGGTTGATAGTTACCTGCTTAAAAACATCCAATATATCATTAAAATTGAACTCCCTCTTAGTTGGAACTAGCAGCTGTGGGAATGGGGCTCTAGGGACAAAGCCGGGCTCAATATGACCTTCATTGGTCTCTTTAGAGACTCTATCAGTCTCCTCAGTTTCTGGTTCAGAAGGGTGAAATACAACATGTTCACTACCAGGCATGGAAACCTTGTTGTCTATCTCTCTACCACTCCTAAGGGTTTTAATAGAATTCACATGATCAGATGGTCTTTCACCTATTTCATTAATTCCTCTAGGGTTGGGTTGAGTCTGACTAGGAAACTTACCTCTTTCTCTTAAAGACTCATTTATCTGACTAACCTGGGTTTTCAACTCGGAAATAGCCTGAGAGTTAGCCTGACCTATTCTCTTATTTTCTTCTAAACCTTGAGCAACAGATTGCTGAAACTGCACAATGTTACGAGTTAACAAAGCAAGAGACTCTTCTAAACTCATAATCTTCTTATCCGAAATGTTCTGAAAATGTTCCGGAGCTGAAGGATTCTTAGTATAGCCAAAACCTGGGGGAACCTGAG
>NW_020634201.1:638-1000 GCF_003573695.1 Papaver somniferum
TCTGAAACTGTGCCGGAGCTGAAGGATTCTTAGTATAGCCAAAACCTGGGGGAACCTGAGCATTACTAGACTGACCTTGATTCTGGCCCTTGGACCAAGAAAGGTTTGGATGGTTTCTCCATCCAGGGTTATAGGTTTCTGAATAGGGGTCAAACTTATGTCGGTTATCAAACCTAGTGTTGTTATAAAGAGCATTGGCTTGCTCTTCAACAACATGACCTTCCAAAAAAGGCTCATTTCTTCCACTACTACCACTAGAATGACCTAATTCTAAGGCTTCTAACCTTTTGGCTATAGCTGCTATTTTGGCATCTGACTCATTAGATCCTTCCACCCTATTAACATTTCCTCTACTTAGAAGA
>NW_020634202.1:0-105 GCF_003573695.1 Papaver somniferum
AATATTTATTTCCTAAAAATACATAAAAACACAATATTAGTACAAAAATCGAGTTCCAACAAAACAGACATTGAGGACAATTTAGACACAAAAATGTGTCTATCA
>NW_020634202.1:305-569 GCF_003573695.1 Papaver somniferum
CATTCCAATTTCTATCTTTTCGGTGAAAAAAAGTATGTAAACTTAGCTAACCGGATACCATGTGACGCTAGAAGTTTCAAAAGTGCAACTAAAAAGTTCTTCCCCACCCCCAAACTTAAATCTAACATCGTCCTCAATGTTTCTAATGAAAGAGTAATACCAAAAGTAAAATAACACGAGGAGAAGTTGGAAAGATAGTACCTGGGTGAAGAAAATCAAAAACTAATATACAACATACAACTTCCTCGATGGTCAATCAAGGGT
>NW_020634202.1:580-757 GCF_003573695.1 Papaver somniferum
CACCCCCAAACTTATTATTTGCTAGTCCTCGAGCAAAACTAATCTAGAAAGTAAAATCCTAACTTACTAGGTGGCCCTAGTGACCGAGTTAATCTCGGGAGGGTTTACCAGAGGTGTACCCACAAAACCATTACTTCTAATTGGTCACAAGTATCCAAAGAGCTATGAGGACATACA
>NW_020634202.1:768-1000 GCF_003573695.1 Papaver somniferum
GTCCACCGAGAACGTAGCTTCCCAGGGAAAAGATGTAAACGGGCATCATACAAAAGAACTTTATGACCTGGAGAAAATGACTTCCGTAAAATATTTCTATCATGCACAAGTTTCATTTTGTTCTTATACTCCTTCACACTATCGTAAGCATCTATATGAATCTCGTCCAACTCATTCAGCTGGAGTTTCATATGGGATCCTGCCTTGTCAAGTGAAAAATTTAGTTGCTTAA
>NW_020634203.1:0-146 GCF_003573695.1 Papaver somniferum
AAACAATGAAGGGAGCTATGCTTATACTTTGGATTTAATTTTGTGTAAACAGGTGGTCATATGAGAAAATAACAGTAGCTCAGTGTATGATTTGAGATTAGCAATGAAAGAAGATAGCAATGGTATTAAGAGTGGAACCTAAAACC
>NW_020634203.1:157-438 GCF_003573695.1 Papaver somniferum
AAAGATGGCAATGGTATTAAGAGTGGCACCCTAAAACCTCGTGAATGAAAATCAACAACTCTCATTTCTCAAACATGTAGTATGTATATGATAGGGCGCAGTTAGTGAATAAAACGGAGGTCAGAATTTTACTAGACATTTCACATTTTTAACTCTAAAATGGATGGTCAACACGGTCAATCAACGCCAATTCGTTGACTTGGCACCAAACTCAGATATTGACAAAGTTTGGCACCAAACGCGAAAGTGTACCATTTTATAGGCACCAAACTCGAAATATC
>NW_020634203.1:638-1000 GCF_003573695.1 Papaver somniferum
TTTACATTGAAAATAAGGATGAAACACCAAATTCTAAGCGTCCAAAACCTAAATTGTTTTCATGTATACTGTGGGGAACTGAAAGGCATAGGTAACAGAAAAAGAATGAGTTCATTCCCACTTCGTATGAAGCAGTTATGAGCAAAATAGTGGAAAAAGAGATTACACAAACCCTTGGGGGACAAAGAGAGTTATATAAGTAGAAAATATTCATAATAAGGGGTATTTTGAGTTTGGTGCCTATAAAATGGCACACCTTTGCCTTTGGTACATAACTTTGTCGGAATTTGAGTTTGGTGTGGGTCCCAGTCAAGCAGTTGACTTAACGGATGAATGGTGGACCGTTCACAAGCTGTGTTGGA
>NW_020634204.1:0-478 GCF_003573695.1 Papaver somniferum
CTTCTCTGTGAATTTTTCTTAGCTCTGTTCTGTTTCTAAACTTCCCCAAAGTATGCGTAACCCTTCTATGACCTATCCGAACTCCTTTTATACTTCTCAGAGACCTAAAAATTCCGATAAAAATTCTCTCTTTCTTTTTGTGCAAGTCACGGAAATAATCTTCTCTGCCGACTTGTTTACGCGTTTCTGAGCTTTCCAAATCATCCCAAACTCTCTATTAGGTAAGTATCTATCTCCGGAAAGATTATCTCCGGTTTAATCTCCCTGAAACTTCAAAAATCAGGCCAGCAGAGACCCGTGTGTAACTTCACCTCTGTTTTGCTCCAACTCGAGTTCTAGCCCAATTCAATCCATTCCAGCGCTCATACCAAGCCTGTTATGCTAAATCACGTCCAGCCCAACAAATTCCCGCGATTGAATCTCCCTAAAACAGCCTAGAAATCCAACCCTAACTCTGGTATGCAAACTGGTTTTTTTC
>NW_020634204.1:489-1000 GCF_003573695.1 Papaver somniferum
AATCCCAACAAATTTCCGCGATTGAATCTCCCTAAAACAGCCTAGAAATCCAACCCTAACTCTGGTATGCAAACTGGTTTTTTTCCCACCAATTTTTTCTTTTGAATTTTGAGAAGAAAGTGGTCTCCCCCTATCCAGAGTGGGGGTGCGAATAGTAGATGCCCTGCAGGGATGCCCCTTAGTAATTAGGTTGCCCCTTATCCATGGTGAGAGTCCGAATAGCAAATGTCCTCCGGGGTGCCCCGCACAACTTTTCGAGCCGATTTTTCCAAAAATGTTTATTGGCCAACAATACCTACACACATAAAACACCGTAATAAGTACAAAAATGAGCACTATCAATTATAGAATCGAGACAAATTAGACACAAAAATGTGTCTATCAAATACCCTCAAACTTATTATTTGCTAGTCCTCGAGCAAAGATAAAATCCTAACTCACTGACGCAGGCATCGTCGATTGCATTTAGCGTATGCAATAAGCCTTTAAACCCCTAGGTGGCCCTAGTGGC
>NW_020634205.1:0-402 GCF_003573695.1 Papaver somniferum
TGTATTTAAGGGTACCCTTCCGTAGGGTTTAAAAATAAAAATAAAAATGTCCCAAAATTAATGTCCAAAGTCCATAAAAAAAAATACAAAAGAAAAGAAAGTCTAATTAAAAAAAAAAATTTACAAAAATAAAAATGTCTCTCTTTTTTTTTTTTCTCTCTTTTACAAAATAAAGAAAATCTTCTTCTTTCGCTCCTTTAGCTTAGCTTTTCGCTCCCAAACTTTAAGTAAATCACCACAAGCTTTGGCAAATTTATCTCTCGCTCCAACTTCAAAAATCTGCAAGGAAACAAAAAAAACCAAAAACGTAAAGAAGAACAAGAATAATAATAAAAAAAAAATCTAAAAAAAATGCTAACTAAACACAGGTCCGCGTCGGCGGCGCCAAAAATTTGATGGTTT
>NW_020634205.1:602-1000 GCF_003573695.1 Papaver somniferum
CTTCCGGTACGTTATCAACGGAGGTCCAAATGCCACATTTTTAGCCAAATTCGCCGCAAGAGATTATTTTCCAAAAACACCTACAAATACATAAAATAACCAAATAAGTACAATATCGAGTACTAACAATATATACAAATGAGCTATATTAGACACATAAATGCGTCTATCAACCGACTTCCAATTCTTAAAAGAAATCTGAAACCCCCCCCCCCCCCAACCCCAACCAAGAAAAAATGACGAGGGATGCTATTGTTATGGTTCTAAAGACCATTGATATAGATGATGCCGCGCTGATCTCTGTGAACCTCACAAGAAAAAGGGAGCAAACGTTGAGATGAATTTAGCAGAACGCAACATTTCCACTGAATCTCCAAAGTTAGAGGTTTTTGACTACC
>NW_020634206.1:0-460 GCF_003573695.1 Papaver somniferum
TATTTTTGTAGAATTTCTTTTTCTTTTGCACTTTATATTTTTGGACTTTGGACTTAAAATTTTGGGACATTATTTTCAAACCCTACGGAAGGGTAGTTTAAATATAAACTGTTTGCAGAGAAGGACGGTGATTACGATATCACCTCGGCCCCTCGGGTTCGTACATGACATAGGAGTCGTGGACCGAGTAGATTACAAAGGTTCATCCCCCGTCTGGTACGGGAGGTAAGTTTGTCGAAACACTCGCGAATCCCCTGTCAGCGAGTTACTGTCTTCCTTCGTATGCATATATGTTGATGACTTGAAAACGACTGCTTTAATTTCCTAGCAAATGGCAAGGACTGGCCATACAAGATAAGGGTTCGGATTTCATCACCGTTCTCTTCTTGCCCGCCTTAGGAAAACGACAACAAACGTGAACCTAAGCCTAAAATTTTGACTAGAACGAGACCGATAGGGT
>NW_020634206.1:471-832 GCF_003573695.1 Papaver somniferum
CGAACCTAAGCCTAAAATTTTGACTAGAACGAGACCGATAGGGTAACGAGCTTAACAGGAAAGTCATTCGAAAGATATTGGTTACTCTTTTAAGCATACTTCGAAGTTCTTGACGGTTACTGTAAGATGAATGTGTGACTGCGCCGCCTTGTAGCGCCGGTGAGGCCTTGGGTATCAAAGCTCCACCGAGCTTCCTTCATCTCGATTCAACTTACTTAAACTCGGATTGATTCCAGAGGGGTTTGCTTAAATTGTAACGAATTCCCATTCGAAGGATTAGAATCTGGTCTAGAAACAATCTAAGTGGAGCCATCATGCTTTTTGTTTGCTAGAAATCAGTAGGTTTGATGTGGTGGAGTCA
>NW_020634206.1:843-1000 GCF_003573695.1 Papaver somniferum
GAGTCAGCCTTGTTTGTGTTTGCATAGAACATCCCTTCCTTTTTAGGGCTTTTCTTTTTGATTTTGTTTTTCTAGTGTATGCCCGAAGTTTTTAAACGGTCTTGGAAAAGAAACACTCTAGGTCGTTTGATTAGTGAAAAACCTAGTAGTTCTTCTT
>NW_020634207.1:0-209 GCF_003573695.1 Papaver somniferum
TGATGAGTGCCAAATATTGTATATATTTATCCCTTTTTGTTGGCATTTAACTCATCTTTTGCGCATTAATTCTACATTTTATCCCATTTTCTGTATTTTCATTGTTTTCAAGAATAAATATTTTTCTTACTTAATTTTGCATTTTTAGGTAATAAATAAAGTCTGGATGACTTGCGGAGCGGAAAAGAGCTGAAGAGTAGTGAAAAGCC
>NW_020634207.1:409-790 GCF_003573695.1 Papaver somniferum
TCCTATATCAATTTTCACTGTTCTTGGCTTAGTGCCACCATTACTTCACTGCCATCTCTTCTTTTCTCCTTGCCTTGCTACTCAGCTTCCTTGGCCACTGCCCTGCAACCCTGCTGCTGCTTTCCTTCCTCTTGCTACTGCTGCTGCTACTTCTTCTCCTGTTGCTGCTCCCAGCTCCTGTTGCATTCACTTCTCCAGCCTTGTTGTGCTCCTGCCAGGCCCAGCCTTGTTTGCTGCTACTGCTCCAAACCCAGTTCAATAAAGCCCAGTTCATTCTTAGGGATGAAGGTCAAAACCCAAACTCAATTAAAAGCCCAGTGCACTTCTAGGGCCAAGCCTAGTGCACTTCAAGACCAACTGAGCCCAAGCTCAGTTCACTTC
>NW_020634208.1:0-626 GCF_003573695.1 Papaver somniferum
TATTGTATGGGGTTCATAGGGACATCCAAATTTCTAGGAGATGGTTATGTTGATTTGATTTAATAAAATGTGGGCATCCATTAAATAACCAAAATTGATAGAATTCCCCCTTGGATGACCATCATGTTGAATTAAATTTCCTTAGTAAAACCTTTCCAATAAAATCTAATGGGAAAAAAATTGGACGAAGGGAAAAGAGCACAATATCAATATTTTAAATGAAAATCAAATGTTAATGAGATGTTGCCTGGTTAAAACCTTTTCATAAAAACCACATGGGACAAAACATGAAACGAAGGGAAAAGAGTACAACTTTTGACGTAAATATGAATGCTAACCCAACTATATGAGTTATATAGAAGACAAGCATCAAAATAATAACTCTAGTCTATCTCAAAGACGAGTTTAAGCTAGCATAATTCTAACTGCAGATTATGCTAGCTTAATGCTACGAAAGCGTAGATTTTGGTGTTTTTAAGGACTCCTCAATAGACCCATTAAGTTGATAGCATCAACTAATTGATCTGGATTCTCGGTTTTATACCAAATTATAAAAACAAATAGAGGATTGTTCGACCTGACATAATCAAATCAGGTGGCTGCTAAATATGTTCCCAACCACATTT
>NW_020634209.1:0-420 GCF_003573695.1 Papaver somniferum
CCGGGGTTAGGGATAGTATGCTGCATCTTTACGAGGAAAGAGATAATGCTAGGGCTGAGGTTGGTGCTCTTAGTAAAGCCCTAGCAGCGTCTCGAGCTGATGTTGCTCGCCAAGTGGAATCTGAAAGAGATCTTGAAGTGAATGTGTATCGACTCCATAAAAGGATGGGGGATATGAATGACGAAGTCAACCATTTTCGTCACTTGGATTCAATGAAGCAGGTAGACTTAGACGCGAGTCAATTTGCTCTTACGAACCTTCAAACGGATTATAAGAAACTATCCGACGAATATGACTTTCTTGATGAGGCTCGGGACGCAGTTTTTAATGAGTATGAAGAGGCTTCGTCTAATGTCGAAGATATAAACTCGTTTTATCGAGTGTGATTCTGTTATTTCTTCGTTTTAACCCCTTGGTATT
>NW_020634209.1:431-1000 GCF_003573695.1 Papaver somniferum
AAGGTATAACCTCGTTTTATCGAGTGTGATTCTGTTATTTCTTCGTTTTAACCCCTTGGTATTTCTTGTTTTCAGCACTCGAGGGACAACTTCACGCAGCAAATGATGAGCTTAAAAAAACTCAATCTGCCTTAGTGCAGCAGGAAGGACAAGCTAACTATTTCAAAGGGTTGGCCGCATCTCGTGAGGAAGCAGCGGAGATTGCCTCCAAAGAGGCGGAACGCCTATCTGCATTGTTGTCTCAGGCCAACCAGCGGACCGATGTTATCACTTATAAAGCTCGATGTCAGTTGGCTGAAGAGACCAACAAAGTCCTAGATAAGATTGAACTTGATATTAAATTCGAACATGGTCTTGTCAAGAATTATCCGCGTCGTCCCCTTCCCGCGCCCTTTCCTGGTTCTTCTGGGCCTTTTTCATGTGGTAGCGTACCTTCATCTCGCAGAGACAACCCTGTTGATGGAGTTGTATCGTCCAAGTAGATTTCTTTTATTAGTCATAGAAAGTTGATCCTTGTTGATTATATAATTTCGGATCATTTTTTGATGTGTTTCCTGCTTTATCTTATT
>NW_020634210.1:0-331 GCF_003573695.1 Papaver somniferum
TAATCTCCTAAAATAATTAGGTTTAGTCTCAAAACTTAAAAATTGACACATTTTAAATTCATACGTTCCCACAATTGGTAGAAAATTTTTGGGTGGGAAAACAAAATCGATCTTGGAATCATAGCCTGGGTAAACCACATCAACCATAGGATGGGTTTCTAACGACTGAATTTCCTTATGGACACCATTAGATTCAGGAAAACGTGTATGAAGATAATCTTTTAGAATGGTCGAGGCATTGATGTCAAGTCCCAAGTGAGGGACCTTTTTAAGAGTTAAAGCACACGGAGAACGATAATCACCCCCAAACTTAGAGTTTTCGGCGTCTCTA
>NW_020634210.1:342-483 GCF_003573695.1 Papaver somniferum
GTCTTTTAGAATGGTCGAGCCATTGATGTCAAGTCCCAAGTGAGGGACCTTTTTAAGAGTTAAAGCACACGGAGAACGATAATCACCCCCAAACTTAGAGTTTTCGGCGTCTCTAGATAGACTGGTCACAATCTCCCTAAT
>NW_020634210.1:683-861 GCF_003573695.1 Papaver somniferum
AAATTAAAAGCATGAAAAAGGAGAAACTGTTACCAATGAAGCAAAAGAGATAAGGAAAGATATTACCATGTCGCATGAATATTGGGTTACCTCCCAAGAAGTGCTAAGTTTAAAGTCTTCAACCAGACATCAAATACCACAAAAAGTATTGTCACCTTCCAAAGTCATATACCAATAG
>NW_020634210.1:872-1000 GCF_003573695.1 Papaver somniferum
ACCACAAAAAGTATTGTCACCTTCCAAAGTCATATACCAATAGCCGAAAAAGCTGCGGGTCCTCGGAACCAAAAAGAGCTGACACAAATATAGAACTACCATCTTGGATTATAAAAATGAGCAACCAG
>NW_020634211.1:0-393 GCF_003573695.1 Papaver somniferum
ATGTTGAGCACATTTTCTGACATGGTAGAACGGTTCTTAGAGGTCTTTATGGAAGATTTTTCATTGTTTGGTTCGTCTTTCGATGAGTGCTTGCATCATTTTTCATTAGTTTTGACTAGGTGTAAGGAAAAGAATTTAGTGCTTAATTGGTAGAAATGTCACTTCATGGTTCGTTCAGGAATTGTTCTAGGGCATATCGTATCTTCGAAGGGTATAGAGGTATACAGAGCCAAAGTTGACCTTATTAAAACTTTATAGGTCCCAAAAACCGTAAGAGATATTAGGTCATTCTTAGGGAATGCTGGTTTTTATCGTCGATTCATTAAGGATTTTAACTTGATTTCCAGACCTCTTTGCAATTTGCTTGCAAAAGACGTTAAGTTTGTCTTTGAT
>NW_020634211.1:404-1000 GCF_003573695.1 Papaver somniferum
ATTTCTAGACCTCTTTGCAATTTGCTTGCAAAAGACGTTAAGTTTGTCTTTGATGATGCTTGTTTAGAGGCTTTTGAGAAGCTTAAGACTTTACTCACTACCGCCCCCATAGTCCAGGCACCCAACTGGAACCTACGCTTTGAGATCATGTGTGATGCTTCAGATTATGCTATTGGTGTTGTGCTAGGTCAGCGAGAAAGTAAGTTACTTCATGTGATTTACTATGCTAGCAAAACTCTGAATGATGCCCAGTTGAATTATACCACTACGGAGAAGGAACTATTAGCTATTGTGTTTGCCTTAGACAAGTTTAGATCCTACCTCTTAGGTTCTAAGGTCATAATCTTTACTGATCATGCTGCTTTGAAGTATCTTCTTTCCAAGAAGGATACTAAACCTAGATTGATTAGATGGATCCTATTGTTGCATGAATTTTCCTTAGACGTTAGAGATAAAAAAAGGTGCAGAAAATGTAGTAGCAGACCACTTGTCTAGGCTTGTTGTGGATACCCTTAATGATTCTCCTCCTGTTAGGGATAGTTTTCCTGATAAACAACTGTTCTTTGTTACCCAAGCACCTTGGTGTGCGAATATAG
>NW_020634212.1:0-328 GCF_003573695.1 Papaver somniferum
GTGGTGATGACGAGCATGGAACTGAATCTGTAAACAATGAAATTCCGTCTGAAACTCCTGAAAACAGAAGGTATAACATTACCTTTTTTTTTAAATGTGCAAGTCATTTCTTTTTATTTATTTATTTTTCATGTGAGTACATAGTCGTACACCAGTTTGCGAAAACTTTTCTCAAAACTTGAATCTTTTTAGCACTCCTTCACCAAAAACCAATGAGGATGGCAAGGATGAAACAAGCCTAGGAGTAGAATCTGAAACTGCTAACAAGACGAGGTACATGTGTATTTATTTTCATCTCGCATGTCTTATCATTTTCTATATATGTGTA
>NW_020634212.1:528-891 GCF_003573695.1 Papaver somniferum
CGATGGGTCTGTTGGCTATAAATAGGTTGCTGGGGTTGAGTAGAAAGGGTGTTGAGAGTCTGGGGGGCTGAGGAGAGCCAGAGAAGAAGAAATTCGAGTTTTCCCAAACTCGGTTTCTGCTTCTGCTGCTGATGAACATGAAGAACACGAAGAACAGACATGCACCAGCAGTCGTTGTGCTACAGTAATAACGACTCACACCTGTGGGTCGTACATCAGACAGACTTATTTGCTACAGCGTTTGCGACACAGCTTCAGCAGTCTTATTTTGTCACTGAGGGTCGTAGTTCTCTGGTTTGTAACAAATATAATTGTTACAAACCCGGTTTTATTGTATTTCTCATATTCTCATCATTTGTAAAC
>NW_020634213.1:0-407 GCF_003573695.1 Papaver somniferum
AATTTTGCATAAGTATTAGTAGTTCTCTGTTGCGGTGGAAATTGTTGTTGCCTGTTATGAAACCGATTCCCTGTAGTAGGAGGAGTTGGTTGCAGAGAGTGAGACTGCTGACCCGGCTGAAGATCAACTGGATTGGCTAAGATAGGTGTAGCCAGAGGTGGAGTATAAGGCACAATATGGCTAGGTTGTCGATGTGAATGGCTAACATCATCATAAGGAGGCCTGGGAATAGTGAAAACAATATCTGGGGAAAAGTTTTGAGATGAATTGGTACCCCTGGAATTATTTTGATAACGCCCTTGTCTGGATGGATAAGTCCTAGAAGAACGAAAAAGGCGATTTTCTATCTTAATAGATTGCTGCACCGCTTCGACCATAGTAAAAAATGAAAGAGTCATACCATTTTG
>NW_020634213.1:418-1000 GCF_003573695.1 Papaver somniferum
AAGAACGAAGAAGGCGATTTTCTATCTTAATAGCTTGCTGCACCGCTTCGACCATAGTAAAAACTGAATGAGTCATACCATTTTGTATTAATCTATTCAGCCCCTCAATGAATCTTGCAACTAACTGTTCTTCAGATTCTTTGAGTTGATTTCGTGCCACCAAATTATAAAAATCGGACACATATTCTTCAACAGTGCGTGCCCCCTGCTGAATGTTCTGCAATTTGATGAAAAGTTGCTGCATAAAGTCTCTAGGTAAGAACTTATCCCTGATCAAAGTTTTCATACGTGTCCAAGTACGTATTTTCGGTTTGTTAGCATTTCTACGATCATCACAGATCTTATCCCACCAGGCTGCAGCTCCTCCTTTGAGCTTGTAAGTCACAAGTTTGACCTTAGAATCTTCATGGACTTCCATAAATTCAAAAAAAGGTTCTACCTCAAAGAACCAATCAGTTAGTTCTTCAATACGAAAATTTCCAGAGAAGTTGGGAATATCAGCTTTTAGCTTATATTCGGGTAAAGAACTGTAAGGGTTGTGACCAGTTTTTAAACGTCGTTCTTCAATCCAATTCTTCTCTA
>NW_020634214.1:0-405 GCF_003573695.1 Papaver somniferum
TCAATATATTTGTATATATATTTATTTTCTAAAAATATTATCCTTCACAAGTCCGAGAGTTTGAACCTCATTACTACAACCACGAAAAAATATTTAATCATTTTGGCGCCGCTGCCGGGGAGTCGATTCGGCCGTGTTTGTGGTTGTGTAGAATTCCCTTGCAATTAAGAATGTCGAACTGGTATGATAGAAGCCAATACAATGAGTATCGACCTGAATTTGAATATGGACATCACCCTTTTTATGACCATGTTGGGAATAGTGGTTGGGAACGCCATCCTTTGGAAGGATATGGGTCATACCCTGGTGAGCCCAATTACTATCCACACATGCATCAGTCTTACGAGCAAGAAGATTATAGTACTAGTTCTTCGTCTCTAGAGGATACAATCAAACTATTGAAAA
>NW_020634214.1:605-1467 GCF_003573695.1 Papaver somniferum
AGTTCAGTCGTTAGAAACCCATCCTCTGGTTGATGTGGTTTTCCCAGGCTATGATCCCCAGATTGACTTTGTTTTCCCACCAAATAGTTTTCTTCCAACTGTGGGAACGTTTATATTCCAAATGTGTCAAATATTAAGTTGTGAGACTAGACCTAAATGCCTTAGGAAATTAGAATCGACACATTTGCTTAAGAATAACCACTACTCTCACTGTGGTCAATTATGTAAGTCAAACCTGATTGACTTAGAGGATCCTCAGTTATTTAGGTTATTATTATTTTGTGATTCTAAGTTCTTATTTGAGTTTTTCCAGACTCTAGGACCTAATAATTTGGATCCAACCTATGAGGAAATGCATCCGAGGAAAATATTTTATTTAGACCCTTTCATAGAACCTGAACCTGAACCTGAACCACAATTAGATATAAATATCTTAATCAGGAAACTAGATAAGGGCATGCTATCCTTGTTCACTTTCTTGGGTTATTGTAGTTTCCTTTGGTCAGCTCTATTTCGTTTTGAAGACCCACAGTTATTTCGACTGTTACTTTATGGTTCGAGTTGACTAATCCTTTCCTAAGTCTGGATGAAGACTTTAAACTTAGCACTTCTTGGGAGGTAACCCAATCTCATGCAACATGGTAATATCTTTCCTTAACTCTTTTTCTTCAAGTAGTAACAGTTTCTCATTGTTCATGCTTTTAATTTTATCTTTAGAAAATCGAGGACAATGTTAGATTTAAGTTTGGGGGTGGGGAAGAACTTTTTAGTTGCACTTTTGAAACTTCTAGAGTCACATGGTATCCGGTTAGCTAAGTTTACATACTGTTTCTCACCGAAAAGATAGAAATTGGAATGCTAG
>NW_020634214.1:1505-2541 GCF_003573695.1 Papaver somniferum
CTAAGTTTACATATTGTTTCTCACCGAAAAGATAGAAATTGGAATGCTAGAGATAACAACCTATTGAGACATTAGAGAAAAAGACATTGAGATCCTTGAAATTCAGGAGAGAACTTGTTCCTTATAGAGGGTAACCGTGATGGACCTAACCATCCATGATGGAAAGGCAAGTAGGTCAGAAGGAAATGCCAGAAAGACAGAGCAACCTCACAATGTAGTCTTAGTTACTGGATTACGACTCTCTCTCAGTAGAAACTTATCATCATCAACAAGCGGAGTGACATCAAAATTTATGAAAAAGTTGAAGACGTTTAAGGTTTAGAAGCAACAATAGAAAAGAATAATTCAAAAATCAAAGTTGAAGACTTAGTTACAAGAAGTTACAAGAGAAAATGATATAAGTTGTTGAAGTTCATGATATCAAGACATCACAAGTTGTGAAGATCCAAGTTCTAAAGTCCTTCTCTCATGGCCATGTAATTTTTTGTCTTGTAAAAAAAAAAAAAACAAAACAAAACTAAAAAAAAATGAAAAAAAATAAAATAAAAACATCATTACGTTCTTTTTGTTCAATAAGGCCATAGGGAAGAAGAAATTTATAAGTCAAGCAAGAAATCGAAGAGAAGAGTTAATTGTCAAGGTTCTATGAGGTTCGAGAGTTTATCATCAACAGTTGAAGACCGAAGAAGGCGTTGTTTCTACTGAGCACTGTGAGAGAGTCGAAGAAAGATGCATTTTGGTTGCTTTGTTAGTCTGCTTTCAATCTGGCACAAGATCTTTCTAGCACTGGTTTAACTCATCACACGTAATTAGTCCAGCTGTGTAGCAGATGTCCCTCTCATCTTTATCTCTCTCCTAATCTTATCCAGCTGTAAAGCAGCGTACGCATCTTACAATGTTTATCTAGCTGTGTAGCGGATATCTCTTTATCTAGCAGTCGTGCGGATGTGTCTCCCCTTTTCTTCAGTCATCTTTAGAGCTGACACCAATAATTTCTCTGGCATTCTAGTTACTTGGAGATAGGTTGAGAATATGT
>NW_020634214.1:2668-3527 GCF_003573695.1 Papaver somniferum
TGATAGACACATTTTTGTGTCTAATTTGTCCTCAATGTCCGTATTATTAGTACTTGTTTTTGTCCTTATTATGGTGTTTTGTGTGTTTTTAGGTATTTTTTGGAAATAAACAATTTTGGAAAAATCAGCTCGAAAAGTTGCCCGGGGAAACCTTAAAGGACAATTGTTATTCGGACTCTCACTATTGGTTAAGGGGCACCTCAGTCGGACACCTTCTATTCGCACCCCAGTTCAGGATAGGGGGACACCCTTCCTTCTTCTCAAATTCAATAACTTTTTTGCGGGAAAATATTTTTACTCTCTGGAAGATTTTCAATCAACAAAATGAAGGTGTTATAGGGAGATTAAATCGCTGAAAATTTGTGGTATTGTTCCTGGGACATTTAGAAATCTATTGCGAGTGTTGTGGTCGATTAAATTTGTCTAGAATTGGCTAGGGAAGCCACGAACTGGAAACAGGGGAGAACGTGCAGAGAAGAATTATTCACGGGATTTCTTGTGTTTGCGTATGGCTGAGATGATCTGGGAGAGTTATAACTATTGTTTGATGCGTATAAATTCTAAAAAAGGGAAGAATCAGAGCTGGAAACGCGTGGAGAAAGAAAATATCTCAAAATATTCTCTCTTCACTGCCCGAGTAAAGAAGAATTATTTGGAGTTATTGTGAGGGATTTCAGCGTGCATGTGAGTATATAAAGGCTCCTTGGGTCGACTACCAGGGGTATCGAGAGTTGGGAGGAGAAGAGAGGAAGCTGCAGAGGAAGAATCACGAATTCTCTCTGCTGCTGCTGCTGTTCGTGATGAAGATGAAGAACATGAAGAACGGACCAGCAGAAGCAATCGTTTATAAACAGTGAAA
>NW_020634214.1:3538-4000 GCF_003573695.1 Papaver somniferum
AGATGAAGAACATGAAGAACGGACCAGCAGTAGCAGTCGTTTATAAACAGTGAAACGACTCGCGAACGTGGGTCGTAGGTGTGGGTCTTAGAGATACAACAACAATAGCACTTCTTCTGTGTCGTTCATTTTGGACGCTTTCTGTGGGTCGCACATCCACTGTTTTATTATTTCATCTCCATTTCTATCCTTGTAAAAACCCTTTGAGCAATAAATAAATACTTTGAGCGTGTTTTTATCATGATGAGCTAAACCCAACACTGGGACGACGGAGGAGGTCGAGTTTCATTCATCTGGTAATTTCATTAATTCTTTTATTTACTTTTTGCACTAATTTTAATTGAATTAAGATTTTAAATTAATTACTTGTGATTTCATTTGATGGAGTATGCTTAGTCCTAGGGATTTTTGATATGCCATGCTTAAGAAATACAAGTAATATTTTATAAAATCTATCTTGGC
>NW_020634215.1:0-587 GCF_003573695.1 Papaver somniferum
CTCCACTTAGATTGTTTCTAGACCAGCTTCTAATCCTTCGAACGGGAATTCGTTACAATTTAAGAAAACCCCTCTGGAATCAATCCGAGTTAAAGTAAGTTGAATAGAGGCGAGGGAAGCTCGGTGGAGCTTTGATACCCAAGGCCTCACCGGTATTACAAGGCGGCGCAGTCACGCATTCAACTTACAGAAACCGTCAAGAACTTCGAAGTATGCTTAAAAGAGTAACCAATATTTTTCGAATGACTTTCCTGTTAAGCTCGTTACCCTATCGGTCTCGTTCTAGTCAAAATTTTAGGCTTAGGTTCGTGTAGGTTACGTGTTCCTAAAGCGGGCAAGAAGAGAACGGTGATGAAATTCGAACCCTTATCTTGTACGGTCAGGCCTTGCCCTTTACTAGAAAAATAAATGTTTGTATTTAGTCCTCAACATATATGCATACGAAGGAGTCCAGTAACTCGTTGACAGGGGATTCGCGAGTGTTTAGAATCTTACTTCCCGTTCCAGACGAGGGATGAATCGGTTGTAGTCGACTCGGGCCACTGACTCCGATGTCTAGTGTACGAACCCAAGGTGCAGAGACAATA
>NW_020634215.1:598-1000 GCF_003573695.1 Papaver somniferum
ACTCGGGCCACTGACTCCGATGTCAAGTGTACGAACCCAAGGTGCAGAGACAATATCGTAATTGTCCTCCTTCTCTGCAAACAGTTTATATTTAAAGTACCCTTCCGTAGGGTAATAAAAAAATAATGTCCCAAAGTCCAAAATTACAAAAGTCCAAAAAGAAAAGAAAAATTACGAAAATGATAAACCCTAATACAGTTTTTTTTTCTAAAAGAAAATAAACAAACCCTAAACTAAAATTGTCTAAAATAAAATTGTCTTCTTTTCTGTTCTTTTTGCTTTAATCTTTAGCTCCAAGTCTTTATGAAATCACCAAACTCTTTGGCTCAATTTTTTTTTATGATCCAGAACCTGTAGACACAAGATAAATACCCAAAAACATAAAAAAGAACAAAAAAAATA
>NW_020634216.1:0-334 GCF_003573695.1 Papaver somniferum
GGAGCGAAAAGAGCAGAAAAGTAGTGAAAAGCCGGGAGAAATTACGCAAGGAAACCGCAAAGAATGGTGCGCACAACCTCATTTTCTACACACAAAAGCGCCTCCGTTCTCAGCCATCAGATCAGTTCTCAGAAGCATCCGACGGTCGCTCTTTCATAGAGCATCAAAATTTGATGTCTCTGCCGAGCACCACAGCGCTGAAATTCCAAGCCCTCAGATTAGATGGTAGTTGAATCCAACGGTCTCTCCTATGCCTGTGCATCAACTCCCGATGATTCCGCCTTACACTACAGTACCTAACTCCATCTGGTGCCGTTAACTTCGTTGCACCTCA
>NW_020634216.1:534-769 GCF_003573695.1 Papaver somniferum
ATGCGTATGCTGTTTATGCGTATATGCTTGGAACATTTGTCTTTTTCTTACTGTATATGCTTGTTAAATTTATTATCGTTTATACTTTATGACACCTGATAGGCTGATACAGATGTTTGTTTGGTTTTCCTTGCAGAGGCAACATGAAAAGTAAAACATGAAGTAGTGTTGGTGATCATTGTGTTCCTGTAAAGAAGACTAAAGTTACCGTTTCGAAATCCCCGTGTATGCCGCC
>NW_020634216.1:780-925 GCF_003573695.1 Papaver somniferum
AACATGAAAAGTCAAACAGGAAGTAGTGTTGGTGATCATTGTGTTCCTGTAAAGAAGACTAAAGTTACCGTTTCGAAATCCCCGTGTATGCCGCCTCCTAAAGCTGTCGTTTCGAAGGCTGCAAAGAAGAGTAAAGTTGTAAACT
>NW_020634217.1:0-587 GCF_003573695.1 Papaver somniferum
CGCAATCTAATGGCCTTCCACCCAACCTAGATTTGGTTTGTACCCATATTGTCAAACCAATTTTTCTGAAAATACCTAATCTAGGGTTGGAACTGTGTGCTTCCCAAGTCCTCTTGTACTATTTTGCATCTAAGTATAATACTTTTGAGGAACCGCAGTTGGAATTAGCATGTGTACCCGTCCCTAGCACAGTTCACTTTGAGTTAGACCTCATACATGATGAACCCCCAAAACTGCGATATTTTGTATCCAAAATTTTATCTGTTGAAAAATCCAGGTTTGGCGGTAGCTCATTTTGTTTCACAACTTCACTTGCATGTCTATCATATTATTATTGTGTGAAGCTGTTGAAATGTCTACACTTCGTCTTTTGGGTTGATCCTCAACTCTTTAGATTGTTAGTGTATGGTGAATTTTCTTGTATATAATCCAGTAGATAATATTCTAGATAAATATTTTGTTTCTTTTGTATATATTGTGCTAATCCAATATGATCTCGGCTAAAAAATGTTGGATTCTATCCTTGAATAACGGAGTTCTAATCTTGCTTTCGCCGTCAAATTGGGTAATTTCTTTCCTTTTTCTCT
>NW_020634217.1:598-1000 GCF_003573695.1 Papaver somniferum
GAGTTCTAATCTTGCTTTCGCCGTCAAATTGGGTAATCTCTTTCCTTTTTCTCTACTCAGCATGATCCTCTTCGTATGTTGTATTACAATTTTGTTCATCTTTTGAAACATTGAGGACAATGTTTAGTTTAGGTTTGGGGGTAAAGAGTAGATACCACGATAGCATGCAATAATTGAAAACAGAACTCTTTCTTTTTGGAAAAAAAAATGAAAAAAATCAAAATTAAAAATTAAAAAATTGAAAAAACATAAAAATGGAGCTCATTTACCTTGAAATGTTGACTCTTGTGCATGTATGTAAACATAAGGATTCTTAGTCTAGATATTTAGGCACCCTGATTCTAGCACAATTCACATAGTGATAAGAAACTTGCACGCGCACGATCTACCAATACATGTATA
>NW_020634218.1:0-113 GCF_003573695.1 Papaver somniferum
TAGGAATGGGCTCAAGAAGGAAGAATTGTTCTTAAAGAAGATATGGGCTTGGCATACCCAAGGCCCAAAACCCTTACCCAAACCCATTTTCTATATCCATACCCGCCTCCATT
>NW_020634218.1:313-714 GCF_003573695.1 Papaver somniferum
GGTTTAGGGGTGATTCATTCGGTTTTTCACTCTCACTCCCATTTAAGTCCAATTTTAGTGTTTTGAAACTTTCTATGTCTCTACACTTTTTCTTTTGGGTTGATCCTCAACTCTTTAGACTTTTGGTGTATGGTGAATTTTTTGTATATAATCCAGTAGATAAAATTTCTTAAAAACCTTTTTGTTCCTTTTGTATATATTTTGCTAATCCACTATGATCTCGGCTGAAATATGTTGGATTTTTTTTTCCTTGAATAACGGAGTTCTAATATTGCTTTCGCCGAAATCGGGTAGTCTCTTTCCTTTTTCTCTACTCAACATGATCCTCTTCATATGTTGTATTATAATTTTGTTCATATTTTGAAACATTGAGGACAATGTTTAGTTTAGGTTTGGGGGTG
>NW_020634218.1:767-923 GCF_003573695.1 Papaver somniferum
TGTATATATTTATCCCTTTTTGTTGGCATTTAACTCATCTTTTGTGCATTAATTCTACATTTTATCCCATATTCTGCATTTTCATTGTTTTCAAGAATAAATATTTTTATTAATTAATTTTGCATTTTTAGGTAATAAATAAAGTCAGATGACTTG
>NW_020634219.1:0-284 GCF_003573695.1 Papaver somniferum
AAATTTCTTATCACTATGTGAATTGTGCTAGAATCAGGGTGCCTAAATATCTAGACTAAGACTCCTAATAATTACATATTTGTACAAGAGCCAACATTTCAAGGTAAATGAGCTCCATTTTTATGTTTTTTTTCAATTTTTAATTTTTTTTTTTTGATTTTTTTTTCATTTTTTTCAAAAAGGAAGAGTTCAATTTTTCAATTATGGCATATTATCAAAGTATCTACTTTTTACCCCCAAACCTAAACTAAACATTGTCCTCAATGTTTCAAAATATGAACAAA
>NW_020634220.1:0-210 GCF_003573695.1 Papaver somniferum
ACAAACCCTAGTCTACTGTCAATTTGGGGATTTTTTGGGCAGAACCCTAATTGTGCTTGTAACTATAAATATGGGTTGTGGGTGTTGTTGTAAAAGTTATGCTGGACTAGCCAGTGTCCAGAACTTAGTTCTGTTAAATGTTCATTTTGCTGTTCACTATTTATCCATTTTAATGTTTTGATTTTCTCCATTTTATGTCACTGTGATGTT
>NW_020634220.1:221-620 GCF_003573695.1 Papaver somniferum
GTCCAGAACTTAGTTCTGTTAAATGTTCATTTTGCTGTTCACTATTTATCCATTTTAATGTTTTGATTTTCTCCATTTTATGTCACTGTGATGTTGTTATGTGTTGTTCCTGTTATGAACTCCATTGTGTTATGTTTGTTCTTTGCTGTCACTCCTATATTCCTGTTATGTTATGTTTCTGTAAGTTTGTATCATGTTCTGTAATGTTCTTATGTATGTTCTAAACCTCAAATGCTAGGACTAGATGAAACCATGAATCAATAAGATAGTCTTCATCGTGTGCAGCTCTTATCCAATGTTGTTAAGCCCTTAGACTAGTTGTACTTTAATCAGACAATTAGTACTTTGGTAACTATTTTAGCTGTGAGTAGAATATCCCCTAGGTTAATGGTGGATTCA
>NW_020634220.1:820-1000 GCF_003573695.1 Papaver somniferum
CAGAACTTAGTTCTGTTAAATGTTCATTTTGCTGTTCACTGTTTATCCATTTTAATGTTTTGATTTTCTCCATTTTATGTCACTGTGATGTTGTTATGTGTTGTTCATGTTATGAACTCCATTGTGTTATGTTTGTTCTTTGCTGTCACTCCCATATTCCTGTTATGTTATGTTTCTGTA
>NW_020634221.1:0-369 GCF_003573695.1 Papaver somniferum
TTTCGTAGATATCTAGGTTCTGGAGTATTAGTTTTTGTGGGTACACCTCTGATAAACCCACCCGAGATTAACTCGGTCACTTTTCAAGAATAAATTTTGCTCGAGGACTAGCAAATAATAAGTTTGGGGGTATTTGATAGACGCATTTATGTGTCTATTTTGATCTCTTTTATGTATTTTATTAGTACCCATTTGTTCTCATTATGGTGTTTTTTATGTTTGTTTAGGTGTTTTTGGAGAAAATACCCATGTATGGAAAGAGTTGCTCAAAAAGTGATGATTTACACCCCGGAGAAATGTCCTGGAGGCGTCCCAGAAATGTACCGGAAACGTCCCATAAATGCCCCGGAGGAAACCAGAAAAATTACT
>NW_020634221.1:380-594 GCF_003573695.1 Papaver somniferum
AGAAATGTACCGGAAACGTCCCAGAAATGTCCCGGAGGAAACCAGAAAAATTACTATTTCAACCCAAGAATTACTATTTCAGCCCAAATTACTAAGGGGACACCAAGACAGGATAGGGGGACACCCTCTTCTTCATTTGAATATCGATTTTGGCGGGAAAAATGTTCACAGTACAGGAGAATTATCGATCGAAGAAATGAAGTAGTGGCAGGCC
>NW_020634221.1:605-1000 GCF_003573695.1 Papaver somniferum
CAGGATAGGGGGACACCCCTCTTCTTCATTTGAATATCGATTTTGGCGGGAAAAATGTTCACAGCACAGGAGAATTTTCGATCGAAGAAATGAAGTAGTGGCAGGCCGATTCAATGGCTGAAACTCATTGGGTATCTTCTTATGGGCTAGAAAGGAAGGTTATGGGTCTTTAGATCGATCAAATTTGGCTAAATAACTCACAAGAAGAAATCAGGGCAGCACAAGCATAATAAGAACAGTTCACGAGATTACGTGATTTGGAGAAGATTTTTAGCGTGTTAAGTGCATGATTGATGTCCCGAGCAGTAGGAAGGAGTGTGTAGCTGTTAAACAAGGAAAGAAATACAGCTTATAACGCGTGGAGAATCATTTCAGAGAAGAAAATATTCGGAAGA
>NW_020634222.1:0-442 GCF_003573695.1 Papaver somniferum
ACATTGGTGGCTTCAGCAGCAGCAGAAGCAGTGCACAGCAGCAGCAACAGCAACAGCAAGTAGTAGCAGCTGGGGGAGAACTGGCAGCAAGGCCAGGGAAGGAAAAGGGAAGAAAAACCAAAAAGACCTAGTGCAGCTGGAGCTAAACAAGGCAGCAGAGCACTAGGCCAAGGTAAAACATGGATATTTACAATGGCAAAAGCAAACAGCAAACAACAATGATGATGGTGAAGGTGACAATGGCATATACATGGAAGCAACACAGGGAAAAAGGATGCGAATTTACAATGGCATGGCAGTGATAAATCAAAGGCAATGGCCAAGGGCCAAAGTCAAAGGAAGAACAGGGCACAAAACAGTTATATAAACAGCTATAAAAACAATGATAAGAAGCCACAAAAACAGATAGATAACAAAGAAGAACAGGAAAGATGCTAGGCAG
>NW_020634222.1:453-987 GCF_003573695.1 Papaver somniferum
AAAACAGCTATAAAAACAGTGATAAGAAGCCACAAAAACAGATAGATAACAAAGAAGAACAGGAAAGATGCTAGGCAGTGGCTGTTTTTGGTTAAATCCTTGTCCCTAATGGAGCTAGGTGGAGGTTCTAGCCTGCCTATGTTCCAGGGCATACATAAATGGAATGGAAGGAGAAGAAGCTTGTCCAACTGTTTTACTCCTAGCATTGACTGTCTTTTAACAGCACAATCAATCACAAGCAACAGTGGACACTAAATTCCTCCATTTCTCAATCAGCTCAATTTACATGAATTCTAACCTAAACTTCCACCACTAACAGTGAACAAACTTAACATAAACATGAACAGGAGCTTGATATAAATTGTAACAATCACACACTCAAATTAAATACATGTTGGAGTTCTAAACAGCTAAAATTAACAATGCATTTGAATTGAGAATCATGGAATTGAAAAGATTGATAACCCTCAAAGCTACAGTTCATGGAAATAACAAACTAAACTATTATACTGATGCTCTGGTTAATCCAGGCAT
>NW_020634222.1:1029-1337 GCF_003573695.1 Papaver somniferum
TTTTATACCCAATTACATAATTAGGGTTTACACCCTTTTCACCCAAAAATTCCCAAAACAGTAGACATTAGGGTTCTACCTAATGTGACAGAAAATCACAGTTAGGTTCAATTACCTACCTTATATCACCCACTTTATGTTCTCCATGCTCTATCTCAACCTAATTAGGATTTATGTAAAAACCCCCAAATTGACAGAACTAGGGTTTGGTAAATTTTTACCCAAATTGATGCGATTACACGCTACTGACTTCGACCCATTCTTCTGCTTAGTCTCCTGCTCCTCTCCATGCCTCTGATTATCTCCAT
>NW_020634222.1:1348-1600 GCF_003573695.1 Papaver somniferum
TCACTCGACCTCAGTGGCGTGTGGAATTGATGAAGATGATTGAAAATCATCATACGAGTTAGGTGGTGAGAGTGGGCTGTGGTGGTTAGATAATTTGGTGGCGGTTAGGTGGTAGAGATGGCTGTTGCAGGGTGATGGTGGTGGTTCTGCACAGGGTATGGTGGAGAGGAAGAAGGTGAAGGTCGATTGTTTTGGGAAGAAGGGGATGTTTGGTTAGGTCATAGGGTTCGGTCGCTATGGTGTGTAGCGAGA
>NW_020634222.1:1790-2029 GCF_003573695.1 Papaver somniferum
TAGATGATGTTAGGTACTGTAGTGTAAAGCGGGAGTATCTAATTTTGATGCACAGGCATAGGAGCGACCGTTGGATTCAAATACAATCTAATCTGAAGGCTTGGAATTTAAGCGCTGTGGTGTTTGTCAGAGACTTCAGATTTTGATGATCTATGAATGAGCGACCGTAGGATGATGATTTGGATCCAATCTGACGGCTGAGAATGGAGGCGGTTTTGGTTATAGAAAATGGGTTTGGG
>NW_020634223.1:0-410 GCF_003573695.1 Papaver somniferum
CAAGGAAGCCGCGAAGAATGGTGCGCATAAGCCCAAAAGACTAGAAATGGGCTCAAGAAGGAAGAATTGCTCTTAAAGAAGATATGGGCTTGGCATACCCAAGGCCCAAAACCCTTACCCAAACCCATTTTCTATAACCAAAACCGCCTCCATTCTCAGCCGTCAGATTGGATCCAACTCATCATCCTACGGTCGCTCATTCATAGAGCATCAAAATCTGAAGTCTCTGCCAAACACCACAGCGCATAAATTCCAAGCCTTCAGATTAGATTGTAGTTGAATCCAACGATCGCTTCTAGTCCTGTGCATCAAAACTAGATACTCCCGATCTACACTACAGCACCTGACATCATCTAACACCGTTGACTTCGTTGTGTTTCAAAATCCAACGGTTGCATCGATTCATCTCT
>NW_020634223.1:610-972 GCF_003573695.1 Papaver somniferum
TCACCTTCACCATCTCCCCTGCCCTTGGCTTAGGCCTTGGTTTACTTCCATTGTTCTTGTTTAGTTTCATTGCACTGTCACTTTTCCTCATTCCTTCACTGCCACTGTTTTACTTTCACTTGTCCTTCATTTTTTTTGCTATTTTCTCCTGCTGCTACTCCAGCTGCATTGTCACTTCTCTACTGTCATTGCCATTACCACATTGTAAATATGCAACACCATTGCCACTGTCACTGTAACCTTACTGCAGCCTTGCCATATGCTTCATGGCTTCTTTATGTCATTGTCTTGGCTTGATGCCTTATTCTCCCATGTTAACTCACTGCATTGCTGCTGCTGCTGCTTTCCTTCCTCTTGCCACT
>NW_020634224.1:0-286 GCF_003573695.1 Papaver somniferum
ATGAAGAACGGACTTGCCAAGACAGTCGTTTAATAACTGTCTTAGTTTGCCTTCATTTGCAGCAGTCATTCGCAACACTTTCTTTTTATCATTCTGTAATAGTGGAGTCTGTAACGCTTATAAACGTTGTAGTTTCCCGATTTTCTCTATTTTTCACCATTGTAAACCATTTTTGAGCCATAATTAAATATTTTGAGAGTATGTTTGCGATGATGAGCTAAAACCCAACACTGGGACGATGGAGGAGGCCGAGCTTCATACATGGATAATTTTATTAATTCTTTTT
>NW_020634224.1:333-1000 GCF_003573695.1 Papaver somniferum
CCGAGCTTCATACATGGGTAATTTTATTAATTCTTTTTAAGACTTTTGCATTAAAAATTAATTGAAATATGATTTGATAAAATTGGTTGTTATTTGATTAGATGGGTCATGCTTAGCTTAGGTGATTTGATATTCCATGCTAAACATTTACAATCAATTTTTTGAGAATCTACTTTGGCAAAATAAGAGTCCATATAACTTATGTTTTGAGCGATTATTGTCGAGAATAATTCATTGAGCCATATTTTATGAAGATTGGCCGAATCATTAGTCCCAGTACCTCTCACCATTGTTAATATTTTATTGTATATATTTTTTTTATTAAGTCTAAAAAATTATCCTTCACAAATCCGAGAGTTTGAACCTTCATTACTACAACCCCAGAAAATCTTTAGATCAACAAGCCGAAGTTTCCAACCGAGAGGTGAAGTCCATACTTGAAAAGACGGTGAATCCAACAAGGAAGGATTGGAGCATGCGACTTAATGATGCTTTGTGGGCTTATAGAACCGCATACAAGACACCTATTGGGATGTATCCTTTTAGGCTTGTGTATGGTAAAACTTGTCACTTACCCGTGGAGATTGAGCATAAAGCGTTTTGGGATATCAAGCAATGCACTATGGAGATGGATGGGGTTGGAAAGCAAAGGAAGTTACAACTCCAA
>NW_020634225.1:0-411 GCF_003573695.1 Papaver somniferum
AATCCTTCTTTTCTTTCGAAATTAAGGTCGCTCTTGTTGTTCCTTCGGGAACGACATCAAATGGGGGAGAGTTCTTTTGAACTTATGCTTAATGGTAATATCTTGCGGGGTGTGCGGTTGTGGAATTTTATAGGGGTTATCTTGTATCTTAAAACTCCTTGATGATTGTTGTTAGCTTCGGCTATATGATTGCATCTAAATTAAGTTGGTATGTATTTTTTCTTTTAGTCTATGAAATGTCTCTTGTGGAAATTTCATTATGATCCCGTTCTTGTACCTTTGCCAATTTTATTGACAAAAAGGGAGAGAAATAATGTAGTTCACACTACAAATACATATGGTTTTCGGATCATTGTGTAAGGGGGAGTGGTTTCCATGATCGAGATGGAGTATTGACTAAGGGGGAGTGAT
>NW_020634225.1:422-1000 GCF_003573695.1 Papaver somniferum
TACATATGGTTTTCGGATCATTGTGTAAGGGGGAGTGGTTTCCATGATCGAGATGGAGTATTGTCTAATGGGGAGTGATACATATCACCGTAGTATTATTGTTAAAGTCGTGACGCAATTGGACTTTGATATTACATAATAATACTATGACACTGTATAACGATGATCGAGAATCTCGATTTCTCTCATTGTTATAGCTACGGATCTTCAACAACGGTGGTGCTAAACTTACAAACTTTGGGATCATTTTAGTACTTGGAAGGATGAAGATTTCAAGGAACGTCGAATATTAGACTAAGGAATAGGAGCTACTAAAGTTTATTTTTCTGTATTAATAGTTTTGTCACCAAAATTGACAAAGGGGGAGATTGTTAGAGCATAGCTCGGTCGACGTCGCATGCGTTGCTATATCAAGCATGTTTGTCAATGTTAGTGATCAAAACTGTGAGTCTTGATTTCTAGCCTATTATAGCTAAGTCTCTGACTAGGATATAAAAGTGTAGAAGATCTCAAGGACTTCATGGCGATTCATCATGCAACGACGAAGATCCACTCAAGGAACCGTGGAACTTCATCAA
>NW_020634226.1:0-379 GCF_003573695.1 Papaver somniferum
CGGCAAAAGTAAAACGAAGGGAAAAATTAAGCAACGAGGAGTCTTGACTGAACTCTCAAAGAAATGGATAAAAATGGGTTTTATAATTGAAAATCTTTTTAGAAAATTGATAAAATACTGAAAAAAATAATAATTATGGTTTTTCAGATGGTAAATGTTGGATTTTGATGATAGCCAAACAAACTTTCCGTCTGAAAACAACGATTCAATGAAATCTCAGATGATAGAAATAAATTAATTTCGGAATAATAGCAGAATGCTTAAGAAACTAAAAGCACAGGTAGAATAAATTCTTTACCCATAGCCTGATTCTAGCGCCAAATTGTGAACACCCTTAATTTGGTTGCACAACCAATTGAAACACATGATAAAGTAATAA
>NW_020634226.1:390-1000 GCF_003573695.1 Papaver somniferum
ATATCTACATCCACGGGTAAAGGACGATTGAGATCTTTATTCATGTTTTATGGATTACATTCATAGAACTCCATTGAAGAAGCTCTGGAAATATATCATGAAAGTGTGGGTGTTGAATGATTGAAGGTCTTCAATGAAACCAAGGTAGAGAGTAGAACAACCCAGCTATATTCCTCTTGGTAGTGGGTTTCTTCCTCTTTCCCTCGTCTCTCCGGTCGACCTCCAAACCAACCCCCTCTCCCTCTTTTCTCCGCTGCTTTATAGGGAAAAGAGATATTTGTTTATTACAAAAGAGCCATTTGCTTAGTTTCTAAGTATTCTTAGAGTTGATGTAGTGTGTCGAGTTGCTTTATTATTATCTTGCTCCATCTTTTAATCACCGTCCACGTGTAAGATGTAGGAAATGGTATCTACAATAAGCCTAAGACTATGCATCACACTTGTTTCTCAAACGCATTATATAAACTATATTTAGGTACCTGATCAAAGACTTTTAAGTATCCTAACACCTCGACCGCCATGTGACCTTCAACGAGCACATCCGAACTTAAATGGCACCTGACAAGTGACTATAGCAAGTGCATAGAGTATCGAGCAGTATAGATAGGAT
>NW_020634227.1:0-355 GCF_003573695.1 Papaver somniferum
TTATTTTGTAGTTTTGATTTGCTCGGTACTAGCAAATAATAAGTTTGGGGGTATTTGATAGACGCATTTATGTGTCTAATATAGCTCATTTGTATATATTGTTAGTACTCGATATTGTACTTATTCGGTTATTTTATGTATTTGTAGGTGTTTTTGGAAGAATAAGGCTTTATGGCGAAATTGGCTAAAAATGCGGCATTTGGACCTCCGTGATAACTACCAGAAGCACCCCAAAAGTATGTTGGAGACACCCAGAAATACCCCGGAGGAACCCCGAAAAAGTGCGGAAAATGCCCCAGAGAAATCACTATACGGACCCTCGATTTTGGATAAGGGGTAACCTAATTACTAAGGG
>NW_020634227.1:555-727 GCF_003573695.1 Papaver somniferum
CTTTGTCCAGAAGGTTAGAAGCTTTAGAAATGGGTCAGTCTAAAAATAGGTCCCTTGTTGAACCTAATAGAGCCTCTCAAGTCTCTAGTTGTGGAATAGATCCCGATAATTCATTTTGGGAAGGCCAGGTCAGTGAAGAGAAAGCCCATGCTGTCTATAACAATGCTAGGTT
>NW_020634227.1:738-851 GCF_003573695.1 Papaver somniferum
TGTCTATAACAATGCTAGGTTTGAAAACCGTCAGAAGTTTGACCCATACTCAGAAACCTACAACCCTGGTTGGAGAAACCATCCTAATTTCTCTTGGTCTAAGGGCCAGAATC
>NW_020634227.1:862-2080 GCF_003573695.1 Papaver somniferum
TCTCTTGGTCTAAGGGCCAGAATCAAGGCCAGTCTAGTAATTCTCAGCCTCCCCCAGGTTTTGGTTATACTAAAAACTCTTCAGGTCAGACCCAGAACCCATCTGAGAATAGAATAGCTAGCTTAGAGGAAACCCTTAGTATATTAAGGAAGAGCCAGGAGATGCTATCACAAAGCCAGGAAATGTAGCTAACTAGCATAAACTGTCTTCTTACAGTACAACTTATCACAGGTTCATTTGATCAATGTAGCTAACTAGCATCTCTAAAGCCATGAAGCATTATAAGAACAATAAGATGAACTTGAATTATCTTAACATGTGATTAAGGGTTTCATCCAAACCCTAGCAGATTAATTTAGAACATGAACTAAAATTAAATTCTACAACTTGGTGCACCGGCTACTCCGGGCATAGTTAAAATTACACCCCAAGCACTCAATTTATACATGCAAGCATAATCCCCAAAATTCCCAAAAATTAGGGTTTCACCAAAAGTGAAATTAAAACTCACCAACTCTCTGAAAATTGATTCTGACTTCGACCCATTCTTCCCCTTGGTCCTTTGCTCCATTCCCATGTGTCAATTGCTACTCTAGACTCGCCTAATCGATTGATTTTTCTTCTAGGGTTTCAGAGAAAGGTGAGAAGAAATATCAATCAAATAGGGGGCTAGAAAGAGGGGGTGATGATGTTCGAGCAGGTGGAGTTGGTTGTTTGGTTGATTTGAGAGGAGATGGTGGTGGTTGAGGTGGTGGTTATGGTGATGGCGGACATGGGTTTTCTCTGCAGCGGAGTGGAGGAGAAGATGGATTCGATGGAGAATAGGAGAAGGGGTTGTTTGGTGCGGGGTATAGGTGTTAGGTGCTTGGGTGTGTGGCGGGGATAGCAAGCTTGATGATTTGCGAAGCTCAGCCGTGGGATGCGGAAATGATAGATTGATCTAACGGCTACAAGTGAAGAGGATGGTATCGACCGTCGGATGCCTGATACAACAAAACTGACGGCTCAAGATGGAGTTAGGTGTTGTAGTGTTTGACAGGAGCTTCAGACTTTGATGTACTGGCAATGCTGCGACCGTAGGATGCTGAGATGATCCAATCTGACGGCTAGAAAGGGAAACGGGTATGGATATATGAAATGGATTTGGGTGAGGGTTTTGGGCCTTGGGTATGCCAAGCCCATATCTTCTTTAAGAACAATTCTTCCTCTTCAAGCCCA
>NW_020634227.1:2116-2398 GCF_003573695.1 Papaver somniferum
GAAAATACAGAATATGGGATAAAATGTAGAATTAATGCACAAAAGATGAGTTAAATGCCAAGAAAAATATATAGAAATATGCAGTTTTTAGCACTCATCAAATACCCCCAAACCTGAATTTTACTTGTCCTCAAGTAAAACAAAACTAAGGAAATCCGACATATACCACTGTCGCTGGTCTCTCGAATGCATTTAGCGTATGCACTAAGCCTTTTAAACCACTAAGTGTCCCTAGTGGACGAGTGAAGTCTCGTGAAGGTTTGTTTAGAACGTACCTACAAA
>NW_020634227.1:2598-3000 GCF_003573695.1 Papaver somniferum
GAGAATAGTGATTACCCTAAATTTGGGGGTAGAGATTGTCAATTATCCCCAGTAGAAGTCCCTAACTTGGGACTCAAGCCTAGTGCATCTGAGGTATCGCTTGAGTCTATTCAGACTCCACGACCTGATCCGCCTGATACTGTCCAGGAGAAAATCCATATCTTAGAGACCCGTTTTTCGGATGAATCTGTTTGCCGAGACACTCATATGAAGCCCAAGTGGGCACCTCAGATAAATCCAGTTGTCTTGCGAGAAACTTTAGATCAGGTTGTGCTCTATCTGCTCATTTTTCTGATCTTGAGCATTTGTCTCCTATTCGTGGCAGTTCTATTTGGTCTTATGGACCCACAATTGTTTCGACTATTGGTATACGACTTTGGAAGGTGACAATTCTTTTAGAGG
>NW_020634228.1:0-187 GCF_003573695.1 Papaver somniferum
CAAATTATTAGGTCCTAGAGTCTGGAAAAACTCAAATAAGAACCTGGAATCACAAAATAACCTAACTAATTTAGGATCCTCTAAGTCAATTAGGTATGACTTACATAGTTGACCACAGTCAGAGTAGTGGTCATTCTGAAGCAAATGTGTCGATTCTAATTTCCTAAAGTACTTAGGCTTAGTCTTA
>NW_020634228.1:387-730 GCF_003573695.1 Papaver somniferum
ATATCTTCTACAGATTCAGTTGTTGTTGCAGTTCTTTCGTCCATAACTACGTTATTCACCTCATCTAATTTATACGTCGATTCAGCTAACTGACGTGATGACTCAGCTAAATTCCTGAGAGCCTCTTCTAGAGAAGGAATAGGAACTGAAGGATCATAATAAGGACTACTTTTCAATAGTTTGATTGTATCCTCTAGAGACAAAGAACTAGTATTATAATTTTCTTGCTCGTATGACTGATGCACGTGTGGATAGTAATTGGGCTCACCATGGTATGACCCATAACCTTCAAAAGGTTGGCGTTCCCAACCACTATTTACACTATGGTCATAATAATGTCCAT
>NW_020634228.1:742-1000 GCF_003573695.1 Papaver somniferum
TGATGGCTATTATAATACCAGTTTGACATTTTAACTGCAAGGGAATTCTAAACAAGCACAAAGAAGGCTGACTCGACCACGACAAGCCTATTTTATCTACCAAACAAAAAGCATGAAGGCTCCCTTAGATTGTTTCTTGACTAGCTTCTATCTATCGAAGGGGAATTCGTTACAGTTTGAGCAAGACCCTCTGGAATCAATCCGAGTCAAAGTAAGTTGAATTGAGGCGAGGGAATCTCAGTGGAGCTTTGATACCCA
>NW_020634229.1:0-433 GCF_003573695.1 Papaver somniferum
TTTACTCGATGAAAATTATAATCCAAAGCTGTCAGATTCCAACTGTGTAAACCATGTTGCTAGATCGGGTTATACCGGGGAGCATGAAAAGTTGGCATACGGTTATATTGCTACAGAGTTGTTTTTTAGTAGCAGAGTCTCTTTCAAAACCGATGTCTATAGTTTTGGTGTTGTTTTGGTTGAGTTGATCTCTGGGCGGAAGGCAATTGATAGAACCCGAACCAGCGGTGAAATCTGTATGGCTTTATGGGTAATTTTTCTCTTCCTTTTGCCCACCATTTATTTTATTGCTTACTCCAATCTAGACAAAGTGGAAGTTGCATGTTTTTTCTCGTTCATTTCCATAACATATCACCATTTTGACTTTGCAGGCACGGCGATTACTCCGTAGTAAGAAGTTCAAAGAAATAGCTGACCCGCTCATGAAAGGACA
>NW_020634229.1:444-1000 GCF_003573695.1 Papaver somniferum
TTGCAGGCACGACGGTTACTCCGTAGTAAGAAGTTCAAAGAAATAGCTGACCCGCTCATGAAAGGACAGTATCCATATCGCGGACTTGTCCAAGCTCTTGGGCTTGTGAAGATGTGTATACATCGAAAGTTTATCAAAAGACCTCCTATAGCAGAAGTTGTGACTACTCTTTCGAAAATAGCCTCACAAATTTACGAAGAAGAACGGGGTACAACCGAAGCTGGTGTACAACGGAATCTGGTCAATTTACTCCATCAACCATGCTGCAGGACACAAGTAGTAGTAGAGTAGGTTAAATTAGGAGGTAAGTGGTTTAGTAAAGTTACTGTAAAATGATGTGGGACTGCTGTATAATGGTTGATAATTCAAACCCGACCTTTCTGTAATGAAGTTACTCTTTTATTAGGCTGGAATTTGTTGGTAATCTGTGCGTTTTAGTTTTGACCCGTTCATATGGAAAGCAGTCTGACAGCAGGATCTTTGAGGCACATGACCATTGCTTATCCTGATAAACTAAGCTACTTGGGTGTCTTAGAGTTATAAATATCAATTCAGT
>NW_020634230.1:0-846 GCF_003573695.1 Papaver somniferum
TTTTTTTTTTGGTGAAAATGTTACTTTTTAGGTTTATACCGCGTTTTAGCGGGTGCAAAATTAAATAAATGGATGCATGCACCAAAATATGGTTGCACAATTTGTTATGCATCCTTTTTGGTGGTTGCATAATGTGTCATGCATCATCTTTCTTTCATTATTTTTAGGCATATCATTCGTTTTAGTGGTTATATAACCAACTAGTGGATGCATAAACCAAAAATACGGTTGCATGATTTGTTATGCATCCTTTGTGGTCTTTGCATAATGTGTTATGCATCCTTTATGGTGGCTGCATAATGGTAATCTATCAAGTTTTCGAAATTTCTCCCTAAAATAACCGTTTTTTTCGTAAAAAATTTAAATTTGATATTGTTGTTTGTACTCGTTTTGTGGAGTGCTTTAAAAGCTTTCCAACGAGATAAAATTTGTAAAATTCTAAGGCACGGTTTTTTAGATGTATTATATTCAAGTTTGCATACCAATTATACCCCTGAAAAAATAGGACGCATAACTCGTCATGCAGATTTTTTACTGAACAGATAGAAAATCCAAAATTTCTTCCTTTTACAAGTAATATATTAAGGGTAACTTTGTCTTGTTACTATCTATTTATAATTTTGAATACGGTCCGCGAGTTAAAACCCCAAAGATGTCACTATCCATACACAAAAACTCCAACAAAACAAATTGTTCACAAAAACCCCATTTAATATAATTGGTTTATATTACCCTCTTAGTTTAAATCACCCCAACAAAAACAAAAATCAACCCACTTTAATTCTTATTATATTGTCACCACCAACAAGCAACGCCACCTTCTACCACCGCCACCGACCACCACCG
>NW_020634231.1:0-330 GCF_003573695.1 Papaver somniferum
CAAACTTTGTAAACAAAAGACAAACAACAAAAATTGATCTTCAAACAAAGTCCTTCACGGGTGAAAGTGGCTCCTGCAAAAGAAACAATTGGCCAAATTAATTATCTAACATTGAATGGAAATCCATTAGTAAGTTTAGATTCCAATCTCAAAGTTTAGACTTTAAGATTTCACCATTTTATAAAGAGAGGATTAGTATACGAACAAAAAACTATCTACCTCGTATGATATCAATACCATAATAAAATGGCCCCCATTAATGATGGAAAAAGCGGATGCGGAAGATCTTTAGATAGAGCACAATGCATTGTTTGATCATCAAAAAACTTT
>NW_020634231.1:341-996 GCF_003573695.1 Papaver somniferum
GGAAAAAGCGGATGCGGAAGCTCTTTAGATAGAGCACAACAGATGCATTGTTTGATCATCAAAAAACTTTGGAATCATAATCTCCACGAACTTGTTGCAGGAAGAAGTTTTCAGTACAAGTAATTAATATCATAGAAAACAATCAAAACTAATATATGTGGATGATGATAAGTTTCTGAAAGAAAAAATAATTCTCTTGGAGAGGGTGCAAGATAGATGGACGGGCGGTTGTTTTGATGGCTTTAAATCAGAAAGGAAGAAATGCTAAGAGTTAGGGATCCTACAGTTATTTTTGAGAGATAATGGGGATACTTAAATATGTTTTATTAACTAATTTTGTAGATAGTGGGGATAATTCAATACATTTTATTCGACTAATATGGAAGGTAATTAAGTTTAGTCAAAAATTTTCGTTTTGGACGATTTTCAGAATATTTTTTTAAGCATTATTAAAATTAAAATAGTAAATATGTATCTTTTTGCAACACCATATCAAGCATCCGTGGCAAGAAACCACTCTTTGGCCGCACCACATCCGACCTGCGGCAATATAACTATTCATTGTTACACCTAAGCTTACATGTGGCAATAAGTTTTATATTGCCACACCTACTATAAACTACGTGAGGCAATAGAGTCACTTTCCTGTAGTGAT
>NW_020634232.1:0-453 GCF_003573695.1 Papaver somniferum
ATTTCAGTTTTTAGCATAATTTCATGTTCAGTAGAACTCAATTACATTTGTTCACAATGTTTGTTATGTTCTAATCCATTCTGCTAGGGTTAGATGGAGCCCTTAATATTTTGCTAAATTGATTCATGTTTTTAGTGGTGTTATTGCTGTACTTAATTGCTTAAGGGTAGATTTCATCTTAGTTCCACAACATATTACTTTCACCATGTATGTCATGCATCCTTGGTAGTTTGATCAATTCTATGTTGTTGTGCTGTAAATCATGCTTAAAATGAATAGATTTATCTTTTGATTAGTTGTGCTTTAATCAGACAATTAATACTTGTGATAAATACTTTTTACCAGAGACAATGACATCACTATAACTGAATTACTTAGCTAAGATTAGGTGGTGGACTCCAAAATCCTAGCAATCTCCATATCCACACTGAGCTTTGGCTTTTATCTTGACAC
>NW_020634232.1:464-909 GCF_003573695.1 Papaver somniferum
GCTAAGATTAGGTGGTGGACTCCAAAATCCTAGCAATCTCCATATCCACACTGAGCTTTAGCTTTTGTCTTGACACTTTAGGTTCGAATTCAATTAAGAAACATAGAAAATCAACACAGCTCCCTCCTTGTCCCTGTGGACTTCCCCTGCTTATTCACTCACTACAACTGACCCTGTATACTTGCAGGTCTAAGTTGTAGGTTCTTTCAAAACCCTACCAAGTTTTTGGCGCCGCTGCCGGGATTAGTGACCCTGTGTCTTGACACTTTAGGTTCGAATTCAAAACCCTGTATACTAGAGTCAACTTCGTATAGGTTATCTTGAAAGTATTAGGATACGAGACATTACAAGTATTGCGAAGACTTGAAGAAGTGAAGAAGTGAGGAGCTACAACGACAACATCATCCTTCCACTTGAGGTTAGTGATATTTTACTTGAACTGTTT
>NW_020634233.1:0-410 GCF_003573695.1 Papaver somniferum
CCACCACTCCGTTTTGTTGTGGTGTAATAGGACCACATAAATCAACATGAAGAAGCTCTAATGGCTTTGAGGATCTGAATGTTGTTGCTTTTGGGAAACCTTGACGAGTTTGTTTCCCAACTAAACATGATTCACAGATTTTTGCTTCATCATTTATCAGTGGTAGTCTTCGAACCATCTTGTTCTGAGACATTGCCTTTAAGGTTCTGAAACTTATGTGTCCTAACCTTGCGTGCCACTTCCATGTCTGATCTTCCAGTCTCATATTCAGACACAATGGCCTTCCAATCATGAGACTTATCTTGTAGAGTCTATTCTGTGAGCGTGAGACTCTAACTAAAAGTCTTCCACTTGGGTCATGAACTGTTAGATAATCTTGTCGCATTCTAACATCACATCCAACCACTGTA
>NW_020634233.1:485-764 GCF_003573695.1 Papaver somniferum
TTTCATTATTCTCTTCTTCTTCTTGATTAACATCATTGTTTCCATTGGTATTGATGATTATGGGTCCTTCGCCTTCATCAATTACTTGACCCCATCTCATGTGAAACATTCCTGGATCCCTACTTGGTCCATCATTAGTTTCTTTCCAGTTCCAGTTTGCTTTTTCATCGAATACCACATCTCGACTCACTATCACTCTTTTCGTTGTTGGGTTGAATAATCTGCAAGCTTTGGATCCAGGCTCAATTCCTAGATTCACAAGAGTCTGAGATCGATCAT
>NW_020634234.1:0-272 GCF_003573695.1 Papaver somniferum
ATTTTCAGAGTACTACAAACTTCCTCAAATTCCCTAACATGAAAATAGGGGTTCTCATTCTCCTTCCCTAAAAACATTGGGAGCATCTGTAAAGTCCCAGGTTTTAGTTCATAATTTTCCTTGGTTTCAGCTAACTTGATACAGTACGGACGAGAGGTCCTAGTTGGGTTTAGCAAAGCTTTCAAAGTTGCCATTTCTGGTACTACCAAAGGACTAGGAGTACTAGGGGTACTTTCCTCACGAAGAGACAGATTCTCAAAACTGAAGTTTCT
>NW_020634234.1:283-671 GCF_003573695.1 Papaver somniferum
AGGGGTACTTTCCTCACGAAGAGACAGATTCTCAAAACTGAAGTTTCCAAAAACGGGGCTCTCAAAAGAAGAGTCTTCGAGCTCCCCGCCTTCACAAGAAGAACTACTAGGTTTGTCACTAATCAAACGACCTAGAGTGTTTCTTTTCCAAGCCCGTTTAAAAACTTCGGGCATACACTAGAAAAACAAAATCAAAAAGAAAAGTCCTAAAAAGGAAGGGATGTTCTATGCAAACACAAACAAGGCTGACTCCACCACAGCAAACCTACTGATTCCTAGCAAACAAAAAGCATGATGGCTCCACTTAGATTGTTTCTAGACCAGCTTCTAATCCTTCGAACGTGAATTCTTTACAATTTAAGCAAACCCCTCTGGAATCAATCCGAGT
>NW_020634234.1:871-1000 GCF_003573695.1 Papaver somniferum
CCAATGCTCTTTATAACAACACTAGGTTTGATAACCGACAGAAGTTTGACCCATATTCAGAAACCTATAACCCTGGCTGGAGAAACCATCCAAACCTTTCTTGGTCCAAGGTCCAGAATCAAGGTCAGT
>NW_020634235.1:0-369 GCF_003573695.1 Papaver somniferum
TGACTATGTCCAGCTAATCGCTCTAGCATTTGGTCGATAAAAGGAAGGGGAAAGTGATCCTTCCTTGTGACCTTATTCAATTTCCTATAGTCAATACACACACGCCATCCCGTGGTCACTCGGGTTGGGATTAATTCATTATTATCATCCTGGACTACAGTGATACCTGATTTCTTGGGGACAACCTGAACAGGGCTGACCACTTACTGTCTGAAATTGGGTAAATAATACCCGCATCTAACAACTTTAGCACCTATTTTCGAACTACCTCTTTCATGTTAGGGTTCAGTCGACGTTGCATCTCCCTAGAAGGTTTGGAGTCTTCCTCTAAATGAATCTGATGCATACACACAGTAGGACTTATACCCT
>NW_020634235.1:569-918 GCF_003573695.1 Papaver somniferum
AAAATGGGCGACCTAAAATCACAGGTATCTGGTTCTCTGGGTCAGGGACAGGTTGGGTATCTAGGACCACGAAATCCACTAGATAAATAAACTTGTCGACCTCAATAAGAACATCCTCGATGACACCTCGAGGGATTTTAACATACCTATCAGCTAACTGCAATGTCATATGAGTAGGTTTCATTTCACCAAGTCCTAGCTGTAAGTATACATGGAATGGCAGTAAGTTCACACTGGCTCCTAAGTCAAGTAAATCTTTTTCTACCCGAAAGTTACCTATTGTGCAAGCAATGGTAGGAGAACCTGGGTCTTTGTACTTTGGAGTTGTGGTGTTCTGAATGATTGAACT
>NW_020634236.1:0-460 GCF_003573695.1 Papaver somniferum
CAGAAACTGGATAGAGAAAAGACTTAGCACGACAAGGAGTTGAAACGTCGCCCACGAACGTAAACTCAACAAAAGGAAGAGACCCACCACGTCTATGGATCGTGAAGAAGGGCGCTCAAAAAGGGTTCTTTGACTATTGGATCATTTGATAATTGATCCAATAGTCAGGGGACTAATGTTGATACCTGAAAAATAACACCCTTAAATCTAACATTGTCCTCGATGTTCTAAAGATAAAATTAAAAGCATGAACAAGGAGAAACTGTTACCAATGAAGCAAAAGAGATAAGGAAAGATATTACCATGTCGCATGAATATTGGGTTACCTCCCAAGAAGTGCTAAGTTTAAAGTCTTCAGCCAAACTAAGCAAGGATTAGTCACCACGTAGAATCATATAGTAGTAGCCGGAATAACTGTGGGTCATCTGGATCAAAAAGTGTTACCCACAAGAAGAGGAAA
>NW_020634236.1:660-1000 GCF_003573695.1 Papaver somniferum
ATTTCTAGCAAACAAAAAGCATGATGGCTCCACTTAGATTGTTTCTAGACCAGCTTCTATCTCTCGAAGGGGAATTCGTTACAGTTTGAGCAACACCTCTGGATCAATCCGAGCTAATGTGAGATGAAACTGAGGCGAGGGAAGCTCAATGGAGATTTGATACCCAAGGCCTCACCGGCGTTACAAGGCGGCTTGTTTCAACTCTCAGAAGTCACCATGAACTTTGAAGTTGCTTAAAAGGTAACCAATATCCTTCGAAAAATTTTCCTAACAAGCTCGATACCTTATAGGTCTCTTTCTAATCAGATTTTAAAGCTTGGGTTCGCGTTAGGTTTTGTTT
>NW_020634237.1:0-2000 GCF_003573695.1 Papaver somniferum
TTGAAACACCTGCAGGGAAATCAAATACATCGTTAGATGTGGGAAATGTACCTGACAGAGTCAAATAGAGAAATTATCACGATTGATGGGCGAAATTCTATACACTTTCGAAATTCTAGTGAAACCTTTGAAAGTTGATGTAAAAAGTGAATCAATGACTTGATAGAATCTAAGTGTCAAGCTGATCTGCTGGGAAATGGAATAGCCAACTTGACAAATTCCTGCAGCGTTGCAACTTAAGATAAGATAGCCCCTAGTACAATATGTACTAGTTCCTAATTGCTTAGTGATTGATTTGGAATTCTGCCTCCATGCTTTTTTCCACACCCATCAATCTCCCAACTGAAATTAACTGTCTGTAAGTTTTACCCTCTTTGTGTAGAAATTTCACATCGGTTAACATTGCTAAGCTTACAAGTGTTGAGCTTCAGAAAGACTCGGTGTATGATTTAGTCTCGAAATGTCCATTCCTTGAAGAAGTGTATCTAATTGAATGTAAAATTCCTTCTCGTTTTTTGGAGTTAATTGCTCCTAAATCCAATCTCAAGTGCCTAGTGTTTCAATCTTGTGTCGGCAATAATTGGTATTATTCTTTGAAGCATGCTTCTATCCACATTCCAACTATTTTGAAATTGAAGTACCAAGGGTCCTTCAAATCAGGTTACCTCTTTCTGTACAATTCAGATAATATTTATTGAAGCAGAAACTGATATCTATAGTAGTCCACATAATAAGCACAAATTGCTATGCAAGCTTCTAATGAATCTCCAGAATGTCAAGGCTCTAACGCTATTTTCCGAAAATCTCGAGGTATGTTGTTAAGAGTTCATCTCAAATTATATGATGCCTTTCTTTTTTTTTAATTATTCCTAAACCGTAAATCTCGAAAGCTTTCTTAAAGTGATATTCTAAGCTAAAATTGAAGTTTATTCAAATGATACAAGATAAATTAGGATATATTAATGCGAATTTTACGGCCTACAGTTCTGAAACCTTACATGGCCAACGGTCATATTATAGCTAAATTCCGGTGCATAAGGATGTAAAGCTAGTTGATTTATTGAATCAAGGAAGATGTTTATGCCATAGGTTTCTTATGTAAAATTATCGATAGGGAGTCATCTTGAATTTGTGTTCTTATCATGCAGGAAGAAATCCTGGCAGATATCGTCCCTTGTCATGTCATGTCATGTCAATTCAGTCTATGTATAATGTGTTAACATTAGGAGGGCAACCTTTCCTATCCATCTTTTGTTATTTTCTACGGCTGAATGAACCTTTTTGGAGACTTTCAAGAATAGCACAAAGGATAATTTCCAATGCTGTTGAAACCTTCTGCACTCAGCTGGATGCATCCCCGCAGCAAAGGTACTTTCTATTTCCTCACTCGATTCTAACTTAAACTTGGTTTTTAGTGCGAGAATTTGATCTTCGGCTTAATTACATTGAGAAATGAAGTTTGCCACTGAATAGAGTTTTCATATTTCTAAGGGAAAATGCTACTATTTGTTTTTGCAGACAAGTTATAAAGGCATACTCGACTGCTTCACATGAGTTGATAATGGAATTGTGCGGAATGCTAGCAGAGAGTATGGGCTTGACAAATGATTTGGCCAAGGGATGGCCTTGTCAGTTCAGGATTAACAAATATAACTTCACACAAGAAAGTATAGGTTCCTCTGGGGTCCAGATTCACACAGACTCTGGCTTCCTCACTGTACTTCAAGAAGATGATTGTGTTGGTGGTCTTGAAGTCATGAATAAATCATCCGGTGAAACCCTAATTGCCCACGTGGGTGAATTATATTTTTGGTTCATTCAGCCGTAGAAAAGGTTCAATTTCTACGGATAATGGTTGCCCTCTTATCTGTTTCAAGTTGGGGCTAGAAATTTCTGATGTTTGCCCGTGGTTATGAATTTTAAAAAAGTTATACTGTATTAGATTTGAGTTCCTCTATATTCCGGGGTCCTGGGAGTCTGGGGATAGTTGAGAAAACACT
>NW_020634238.1:0-380 GCF_003573695.1 Papaver somniferum
TTAATTAAGGACCTAAACTACCTAGATTGAGTACGTACTACTGGTGTTAATATTATTATAAAGATAAACAATATAGTGTGGAAAAGGAAATGCACAAGACAACAGAAGTTTCATTAACGAGGAAAATTGCACTTGCAGAAAACCCCGGGACCTCGTCCAACTTTAAACACCAAATTGTATTAAGCCGCTACAGACACTAGCCTACAATCAAATTTTGGACTAAAATGTATTTGAGACCGAATTAACCCTCCAAAAAATTCAGCTGCAGTCGTGCTCGTCCATAAGTTTTGTTAACAAGGAAAATTGCAATTTTATAAAGACCCTAAGACCTTGTCCAACATTGAACACAAAATTGTATTAAGTCGCTACAGAAACTAGCA
>NW_020634238.1:391-1000 GCF_003573695.1 Papaver somniferum
CAAAGACCTTAAGACCTTGTCCAACATTGAACACAAAATTGTATTAAGTCGCTACAGAAACTAGCATACTATCATACTTCAGACTAGAATGTATTTGAGACCGAATTAACCCTCCAAGAAATTCAGTGGTAGTCGTGCTTCTTACATCTCTTGAACCTCGCAAGGCTCTACGCAATTGATTCCCTTATTTGATGTCCTTTAAAACCTAAGAGTTGTTTCAACCTCAGTGAAGAATTTTGATACCAATCTGCTTCTAACATATAAGCCTATTTGATTTCCCTTTAGATCGTTTAAATTAAGGCTTGGAAATCTATTTGCAATTGAAAAAACTAGCAAATCTCAAAAATCCGGAACACTTACACTCAATTAATTGAGAAGCCTGGATTACTAACCACCTCTCAAGAAAAAATTTAAACTGATTAACAAAGAAGAGTTTTAGATATCTATCTTGAGGAATCACAAAGTCTGAGACGTGACAGAACTTTGTGATTCATATCTATCTCGTTCTTGATTAAAGATTGACAAAAACCTCGACAATCAATAAGAACGAGATCAAGATACACAAACTATCAAGGTAAATATAGTTGGACATGGCTTCACGAATACTTA
>NW_020634239.1:0-437 GCF_003573695.1 Papaver somniferum
TTGCGAAGGTTGAAGAAACGTTGCAAACAGTTACAGAAACCGTTGCGAAGGCAGTAGTAGAAGCTTTGCATCACAGTAACAAATATAAATGTTGCAGAAATCATTACAAAAGCACTTATCATGTACAACCCTATAAGTCCAGCTTTTTGTACAGCTTCAGATCCAGCGAATCATGTCTGTCAAATATAGAAGATCTTGACCGTAAGATCTGTCTAGCCAAGGATCCAGCTCCCGGTTCACAAACAGGTTCAGTGTCAGACCGGTTCTGTTCAGATCGAACCAGTTCAATACGGTTCAAAACGAACCAGACCGATAGGGCCCAACCAGTTGACTGGATTCGCCACGTCAGCAGAAGTCCACGTCATCAGTGACATGTCATCATACTCTAATGACACGTCAGCGGAATCATCCACACCAACAGTGCCACATCAGCACAC
>NW_020634239.1:445-1000 GCF_003573695.1 Papaver somniferum
TCGCCACGTCAGCAGAAGTCCACGTCATCAGTGACATGTCATCATACTCTAATGACACGTCAGCGGAATCATCCACACCAACAGTGCCACATCATCACACAGTCCAGTCAGTAACGACACATCATCAATTTTTTCCACGTCAGCATCACAGTATGATGGATGTTTTTCTGCATCAGCTGCCACGTCAGTGCCGTTCGTACTCCACGTCAGCAAGTCAACCCGATCAGCAATAACACGTCAGCAATTCTTCATAGTCATCACTGCCATGTATGCAACAGCGCGCGTTTCGTTCAAAGCTTGTTTCGTCAATAACTTCTTCGTTTTAAGTCCGAATTGATTGATTTTTGGCTCGTTAGAATCTTCTTTCGATTCCCTACAACATGGAAACAAAAAATCCAGTGTTTTAGAAACTTGGATGTGCACTTCGAGCAGTAACATGATCGGGTTCTAGGTTCGTGGACAACGACATGATCAAGTTCGAGGTTCGTGGATAGCGACATGATCGAGAGTTCGAGATGAGGATTGCTTAGACCCTTCATTATTTAGCCTTGCATC
>NW_020634240.1:0-277 GCF_003573695.1 Papaver somniferum
TTTCAATCCGTTGTTTTCTCTCAAATGCAATATAATATCTCGCACCCCAGTCTCCTTATAAGTATTTTTTGGAACGATAACCGCAATCTCATCTGTTGTCGGAAGATTATAACGCCTACTATCAGTCGACTTGTTATATTGAAGTGAAACTCTGATATTCTGGTCGGCCGGACTCATCTGGTCTAAAATTGCATAAGCCTGACGATACTTGGTATAAAAAACATTGAATTGGATCATAGTATTCTGAATTTTCTGTAGGACATTCATATTTAACTGA
>NW_020634240.1:288-1000 GCF_003573695.1 Papaver somniferum
ACATTGAATTGGATCATAGTATTTTGAATTTTTTGTAGGACATTCATATTTAACTGAGGATTTATTTTCCCACGGACAAACAATGAAAATTCTGGATCATAGATGTACAGTTGGGAGTAAACCGCCATCCTCTCAGTCCCAGGAGCTGGTAGAACACCTCCGGTTAAATGTCTCAACTCCCCATGTATTGAGAAAGGTCTCGGACCTCTCCCTTTCAAATCTCTTGTATCTAATTTGCATCCAAGGCTAGTAAACGCATTAGTTGTATTATACTCTCGAATATATTTCCGAAAAGAAATTGATTCGGCGTCGGTTCCGTCAAACAATTCTCTGATGGCTACCGGTGGTTCACACAGTGACGGTAGGCAAACTTTGCCTTGGAGACAACATGAACCAAATTTTGGGTTTATTAAAAATGAATTTGTATGTTTTTCTGCCATCCAGTGCAATGCCCCGCAGTGCTGACATTTGACATCCATTTGTCCCAGAAAATGACGTACATCGGTAGCAACAACAGCTACCTGATTGATAAAAGTATTTGAATCATGTAATTCGTCAGTGTCGTAATCTACTTCGTCAATTTCGTAAGTATCCGACACCCCATCATCTTCTCTAACATTAATAGACGGCCTGCATATTGATAATCAGGTAATCTAGCTTACCCTATTCAAAAACTAAATAAATTTATGCAATTTAAATTTTTAAATCCTTA
>NW_020634241.1:0-515 GCF_003573695.1 Papaver somniferum
AAATTTCTTTAAAAATATATTGTAATTACAATTAATATGTTCTAAGGCAATACGTCTAGTAAAAATTGCATTTCTATGTACGTTGATTCAAGAAAATATGAAGGAAGTCAAATTTCACAATAGAAGAGGGATAAAAGACCATGCAGAACTAATCCAAATACTAACAAATTCCATCTATCTTGAATCAAATAGGAAGACAAAGCCAACACAAAAAGAAAGAGTTCATAAAAATGTTGAATTTTATATACGGTAACTCAAAAAAGTCTACACATTTCTTTATAAGTCGGAAATTTATTTCTGAGACTAAATTGTAAACTAGATAAACTCATCTTTAACAGAAAAAGTATTAAAAATGTATTGTAATTATAATTAATATGTTTTAAGGCAATACGTCTAGTAAAAATTGCATTTCTATGTACGTTGATTCAAGAAAATATGAAGGAAGTCAAATTTCACAATAGAAGAAGGATGAAAGACCATGCAGAACTAATCCAAATCCTAACAAATTTCATCTA
>NW_020634242.1:0-372 GCF_003573695.1 Papaver somniferum
GATTATGCAAACGGATGACACTTAATGGTAAAACATTGTAAAATACTTTGCGTAGAGGTTTGCAAACAATATCCACACCTGTCAATTGTCTTTGCTGCCATTTATCCATTTTTAGGGTACATTTTCTTCACCACGTTTGAGAACGTAAAAGTGTTTATGAGGATCATGTGTCGCCAATGAGGAGCACGTACAACAATCTGAGTATAAGCAATTCATTAGTTCTGTGCATTTCATAAATAAATGCATTGCCGCAGTCTTAGCAAATTAAATTCAATTGATAGAAAAAAAAATTAATGGGAATGATCTGAGTAGTACCTTATGTTTTTGCTTCCATTGAGGCCCATAGTGCAAACTAAGATAAATTCTGTCTCC
>NW_020634242.1:383-1000 GCF_003573695.1 Papaver somniferum
TAGTACCTTATGTTTTTGCTTCCATTGAGGCCCATAGTGCAAACTAAGATAAATTCTGTCTCCCATTGGCCGGTCTTTCTACAAAAATTTATAACTTTGTGTACATAAAAAACAAAATGACTGGTAAGAATGTTTGGGAATGTGATATCGTTTACCTCGGGAGTAGCAACGTATTTTTCTTCCCCAAATCAGTCACAATCAGCCGTTCCTCAATCGGCTTTTATCATCAAATCATGGAAAATAGATCACATTTCATGGAAAATAAAATAAAATAAAACTGATAGAAAACATAGAATGAACAAACCTTCATATCATGGAAGTTAATCATAACACCATTCCTTGCTAAATGTTTAATCTTGTGAAATCGAGAGTTTCCGTTAATATGACAGTCAGAAAGCTAAAATGGTAGACATCTAAAAATATGATTATTGGATTTTCTTACCGCGTAATCTAAGTCACGATCCATCTGTTACAGCAATTAAAAAGTGTGAGACACTAAGAAGTAGGTATCAATCATTGTTCAACTAACCGTGTGCCAATGAATTAGCATACCTCGCCATATATAGATAAACATGGATAATTTGTGTCCAAGAACAAACCATTAGTTGTTGTTCGCT
>NW_020634243.1:0-270 GCF_003573695.1 Papaver somniferum
TTTCATTCAAGATAGATAAAATTTGTTAGGATTTGGAATAGTTCTACTTGGTCTTTGATCCTTTTTATATTGTGAAATTAGACTTCCTTCATATTTTCTTGGATCAACGTACATAGAAATGAAATTTTTACAAGACGTATTTCCTTAGAATATTAATTGTAATTACAATACATTTTTCAAACTTTTTATGTTAAAGATGAGTTTATCTAGTTTACAATTTAGTCTCAGAAATCAATTTCTGACTTATAACGAAGTGTGTAGACTTTTTTG
>NW_020634243.1:339-1000 GCF_003573695.1 Papaver somniferum
TGTGTAGACTTTTTTGAGTTAACGTATACTCAACATACATAGAAATGCAATTTGACTTTTTTGTGTTGGCTTTGTCTTTCTATTTTATTCAAGATAGATGAAATTTGTTAGGATTAGGATTAGTTCTGCATGGTCTTTCCATCTTTCTTCTATTGTGAAATTTGACTTCCTTCATATGTTCTTGAATCAACATACATAGAAATGCAATTTTTAATAGAGGTATTGCCTTAGAACATATTAATTGTAATTACAATACATTTTTCAAACTTTTTCTGCTAAAGATGAGTTTATGTAGTTGACAATTTAGTTTCAGAAATCAATTTCAGACTTATAACGAAGTGTGTAGACTTTTTTGAGTTAACGTATATAAAATTCAACATTTTTATGAACTCTTTCTTTTTGTGTTGGTTTTGTCTTTCTATTTGATTCAAGATAGATGAAATTTGTTAGGATTTGGATTAGTTCTGCATGGTCTTTCATCCTTCTTCTATTGTGAAATTTGACTTCCTTCATAGTTTCTTGAATCAACGTACATTTTTACTAGACGTAATGCCTTAGAACATATTATTTGTGATTACAATACATTTTTCAAACTTTTTATGTTAAAGATGAGTTTATCTAGTTTACAATTTAGTCTCAGAAATCAATTTCCGACTTATAA
>NW_020634244.1:0-105 GCF_003573695.1 Papaver somniferum
ATTTCACCTATCTTGAATCAAATAGAAAGACAAAGCCAACACAAAAATAAAGAGTTCATAAAAATGTTGAATTTTTTATACGTTAACTCAAAAAAGTGTACACAC
>NW_020634244.1:256-408 GCF_003573695.1 Papaver somniferum
AATTACGTCTAGTAAAATTGCATTTTTATGTATGTTGATTCAAGAAAATATGAAGGTAGGAAAATTTCACAATAGAAGAAGGATGAAAGACCATGAAAACTAATCCAAATCCTAACAAGTTTCATCTATCTTGAATCAAATAGAAATACAAA
>NW_020634244.1:608-1000 GCF_003573695.1 Papaver somniferum
GAAGATTGATTTCTGAAACTAAATTGTAAACAGATTTACGCATCTTTAAATTAAAATGTTTGAAAAATATATTGTAATCACAAATAATATGTTCTAAGGCATTACGTCTAGTAAAAATTGCATTTCTGTGTAAGTTGATTCAAGAAAATATGAAGGAAGTCAAATTTCGCAATATAAGAAGGATGAAAGACCAGCCAGAACTAATCCAAAATCTAACAAATGTCATCTATTTGAATTAAATTGAAAGACAAAGCCAAGACAAAAATAAAGAGTTCATAAAAATGTTGAATTTTTTATACGTTAACTCAAAATAGTCTACACTCTTCGTTATAAGTCGGAAGTTGATTTCGGAGACTAAATTGTAAACTAGTTAAACTCATCTTTAACATAAA
>NW_020634245.1:0-434 GCF_003573695.1 Papaver somniferum
AGAAGTCCAAATTAAAGTCCAAAAATAAAAAAAATAATTACAATATTTCCTAATACAATTCTAAAAAAAAGAAAAAATAAAAAATAATAATAAAAATTTAAAGTTAAATCCTAGAAAATTATGTCTTCTTTCTTCTCTTTTAGATTTTAGCTTTAAGCTTTTTTTTCCCAAGTCCTTAGTATTCCACTTCGAACCTGTAAATCAAAGATACAAAAAGAAACGTAAAAAGGAACAAATAGTAATAAAAAAAAAAACTAGCCTAAAGACAAGTCCGCGTGGGAGGCGCCAAAATGATTTAAGATTTTTCGTAGTAGTAAAAGGGTTGTCATTCACTCGGACTTGTAAAGATTAAAGTTTTCCAAAATATTTAATTAATTATTTATATAAAAAAATATTATGAACATCGCTGCGAGAAACTGGGACTAAAGATTCGG
>NW_020634245.1:456-1000 GCF_003573695.1 Papaver somniferum
AAATATATACAATAAAAATATTAACACTGGTGCGAGAAACTGGGACTAAAGATTCGGCCATTTTTCATTTTCAAGTGGTTCAGAATTTAATTCTAGGCGATTATAGTTCAAAACAAAACAAATATTAACTCTATTTTTTGCCAAAGTAGATTCAATAAAATATTATTTGTATTTTATGAGCATGGCGCATCAAGAATCCCTAGGACTAAGCATGCTCCATCGAATAAAATCACAAGTAATTAATTAAAATCTTAATTCAATTAAAATTGCTGCAAAAAGTAAATAAAGAATTATTTAAATTACCACATGGATGAAACACAACTTTCTCCGTTGTCCCAGTGCTTTGGTTTAGCTCATCATGGTGAAATACCTCTCAAAATATTTTATTAAGCTCAAATGGTGTTTACAATGAAGAGAAAATGGTGAAAATCAGGAAACTGCTACGCTTATAAGCGTTACAGAATCACTGTTACAGAACGATAGAAATGAAGTGTTGTTTAACCGTTGCATACGACCCTCGGTGAAGTGTCGTTTCCTCTATTGA
>NW_020634246.1:0-1185 GCF_003573695.1 Papaver somniferum
AAATTGAACTGCATTCACTACATCATACTGAATTATGTGCCAACAAGCTTTGTAAAAGATGCCAGAGAATCCATCAGGTCCTGGAGAGTTGTCAGGATCCATTTCAAACAGAACTAAAATGGTTGAATCTGGTGATCTCTGTTGAAAATAGGAGATGGGTTTTGAATGGAGAAGCTTGAAGTATGAGATGATGGTGAAGCTAGTGAAGAACATAAGTAGAACGGATTGCTACGGTGTCTGTGTTGGTGCTGCTATTGGCTAAGAAGTAATGAGTTCCAGGAATGGATGATGGAGGAGAAGGAAATGGTAATGGTTTGAGCTACAGATTGAAGATGGAAGCTCTGCTAATGAATGTGTTACTGTGAATGTTTGAACTGAACTAGATGAATGTTAGGATTGTCATAGGAGAAGACCAAAATAAAGACCTGAATTCGGCCGGGATTAACCAGAAAAAGACGGAACTTTGTCGGATTTTATGCCGACGAGTCAACTCAGTACCGGCCGACGATGGATCCAACTCAAGGCAGCTGACTCGTTGTTGACTCGGTGTCTGACTTCACTCCTCCTCTTGACCCCTTTGACCATTAGTATGAACATTATCTTTATAAGAACGCGACGGGATATTCCTTCTGCGGAGAAGCATCTCAGGTGGCCGTCGGTGACGTTTCAGGGAGCTTGACGGCCGGATTCCGGTGGTACCATGATTTTCCCGGCGACCCAAAATATCAGAATTTTGTGAAGAGTATTCTAGATTCATGGGTGTGAGGACTTGGACTTGGAAGTTGAGCTACAAAGAAGGATTCCTTGATCTTGTCTCTCTTATTGATTTCAACTTTATCTTTTTAATTGCTTTGTTTATTTATCTTGTTTTATAAAATCTAAAATCAAAATCCCCCTTTATGACATTATAAGACAACTAAAACCTCTTACTCCTCGTGGGAACGAACTTGACTACACTATAATACTTGTTAATTAAGTGGAAAAATATTAATTAATTTATTGTGCTTACGACACGCATCAATAAGTTGTATTTCAAAGAGCACCATTCCACACCGGATTGTCTACAATCTGTTGGAATCTTGCAACAATTGAAGAAACGTCAGATGTATCAAACAATAATATAAAGAACAGTATCAAACAACTCTACCACGAACAAATTGATGAGGGCAGAATCACAGGTTCAAC
>NW_020634246.1:1385-1785 GCF_003573695.1 Papaver somniferum
AAGCAAGAATTTTCCTAATTGCATCTAATAAGGGAAGGTTTATGGTAACTTGCTTAAAAACCTCCACTATGTCATTAAAGTTCGATTCCTTCTTTGTTGGTACTAATAGCTGAGGAAATGGAGCTCTAGGCGTAAAATCAGACCTTTCAGGAACCGAATTCACATCATCAGAAACTTTATCAGTCTCTTCAGGTACTGGTCCTGAGAGGTGAGATCCTGAGGGGTGAACTACAGTATGTTCACTATCGGGCATGGTTACCTTATTGTCTACAACTCTACCACTTCCAAGGGTTCTAACATCATTCAATTGATTCGATGGTTTTGCACCTAATTCATGAACTCCTCTAGGGTTGGGTTGTGTTTGACTAGGAAACTTACCTTTTTCTCTCAAAGAATCACT
>NW_020634246.1:1796-2000 GCF_003573695.1 Papaver somniferum
ATGAACTCCTCTAGGGTTGGGTTGTGTTTGACTAGGAAACTTACCTTTTTCTCTCAAAGAATCACTTATCAGACCATCCTGGGTTTTTAACTCGGAAATATCCTGACTATTTTCTTGTTCTATCCTGTTACTAGCTTGGACTCTGTTCTACGGATAACTGAAATTTTGTAGTTTCCTGAGTTAACAAGGCGAGAGATTCCTCTA
>NW_020634247.1:0-165 GCF_003573695.1 Papaver somniferum
ATCCCCACCTAATCACTTAGAGAAACATAGTTTAAAAACAAAACAAAAACAGAAGTGAAAAGGACTCAACGAGATATGGTGAAACTATCATGTTATTTCTAACACCTGAGCTCTATGCTTTTATGAATAGACTCTTTAGATGTTTCCATCTAGTCAGATTGGTTC
>NW_020634247.1:365-709 GCF_003573695.1 Papaver somniferum
TCAGGACCAGTAGCTGAAGAGACTGATAAAGTTTTTGATGATGTGAATTCGGTTCCTGAAAGGTCTGATTTTAGGCCTAGAGCCCTATTTCCTCAGCTATTAGTACCAACAAAGAAGGAATCGAACTTTAATGACATAGTGGGGGTTTTTAAGCAAGTTACCATAAACCTTCCCTTATTAGATGCAATTAGGAAAATTCCTGATTATGCCAAGTTCCTTAAGGATATGTGTACGCGAAAGCGAAAACTTAGCGTCCATAAGAAAGCCTTTTTAGCTAGTCACGTAAGTTCAATCATTCAGAACACCACAACTCCAAAGTACAAAGACCCAGGTTCTCCTACCAT
>NW_020634248.1:0-258 GCF_003573695.1 Papaver somniferum
TTCGTGTCCTTCCTTGTGCACCAGCAGATACAATTTCCTGCAACTCTTGATTTCGTTCTCTGTTCTTCTCTAAACTTCCCCCAACTCTCGATTATTCTGTTATGACTCCTTCTCAACCTATATATAGGAAACAGGACCAAAAGTACTCGATAATCTCTCCCATGCCTTTCACCAAAAGTTACTGAGTTATCTTTTTTTTTATTTTCTGCCAAGTAACGATAATAACTCTGCCACCTCAGTTAACGCGTCTTTTGATGG
>NW_020634248.1:269-454 GCF_003573695.1 Papaver somniferum
CTGCCACCTCAGTTAACGCGTCTTTTGATGGTTATGAACTTCCCAAATATGGAAGATACGAATGCATGAAGATTATACCTTCTCCCATTGCACGTAACTGCCAAAGATAAATCAAAACAATGCCGAGAATATCTTTCCTGACTTGTCGACAACTTCTATTTTCTCTCAATTCTAGCACGCGTAGA
>NW_020634248.1:654-1000 GCF_003573695.1 Papaver somniferum
GACCTCTAAGAACCGTTCTACCATATCAGAAAATATGCTCATCATACAACGCTGAAAAGTTGCAGGGGCATTACATAGCCCGAAAGGCATGCGTCTATACGCAAAGGTACCAAAGGGACAGATAAACGTGGTTTTCTCTTGGTCTTCTGGGGAAATAACAATCTGATTATAATCGGAGTAGCCATCTAAGAAGCAATAATGACTATGTCCAGCTAATCGCTCTAGCATTTGGTCGATAAAAGGAAGGGGAAAGTGATCCTTCCTTGTGACCTTGTTCAATTTCCTATAGTCAATACACACACGCCATCCCGTGGTCACTCGGGTTGGGATTAATTCATTATTATCA
>NW_020634249.1:0-106 GCF_003573695.1 Papaver somniferum
GATTAGTGATAAACCTAGTAGTTCTTCTTGTGAAGGCGGGGAGCTCGAAGACTCTTCTTTTGAGAGCCCTGTTTTTGGAAACTTCAGTTTTGAGAATCTGTCTCTT
>NW_020634249.1:117-667 GCF_003573695.1 Papaver somniferum
TATTCCTAGGCTTTTGCTAGTGCCAGAAATGGTAACTTTGAAAGCTTTATTAAACTCAACTAGGACCTCTCGTCTGTCTTGTATCAAGTTAGCTGAAACCGAGGCAAATTATGAACTCAAACCTGGGACTTTAAAGATGCTCCCAATATTTTTAGGAAAAGAGAATGAGAACCCTTATTTTCATGTTAGGGAATTTGAGGAAGTTTGTAGTACTCTGAAAATTAAAAACCTTAGTGATGATGCGTTGAAACTTAGGTTATTCCCCTTTTCCTTAAAAGATAAAGCCAAATCTTGGCTGTATAGTTTGGATTCTGAGTCAATTGAAACCTATGACCAACTTACATCTGCCTTTATACAAAAGTTTTTCCCAAGGCACAAAACATCGTCTATTAATACACAAATCTGTACTTTTACTCAACAAGAGGGAGAATCTTTATATATGTATTTAGAAAGGTTCAATGACTTAATATCTCAATGTCCTCATCATGGTTTAGAGAAGGTTAGGTTAGTTCAGATCCTCTACGAGGGTTTAGATTATTCAACAACAACC
>NW_020634249.1:678-1000 GCF_003573695.1 Papaver somniferum
AGAAGGTTAGGTTAGTTCAGATCCTCTACGAGGGTTTAGATTATTCAACAACAATCATGGTTGAGTCCTTATGCATAGGTGGGTTTGAGAATAAAATTGTTGATGAGGCGATGACATTTTTGAATGAAATCGCCGATAAGACCCAACAATGGGAAAATAGTAGGGAACTATCAACCTCCTATTGTTAGATGCGATAAATCACATTCTGGTTTTTGCCAAGTTTCTTAAGGATATGTGTACGCGAAAGCGAAAACTTAGGGTCCAGAAGAAAGCCTTTCTAGCTAGTCACGTGAGTTCCATTATTCAGAATACCACTACTCTT
>NW_020634250.1:0-655 GCF_003573695.1 Papaver somniferum
GGCCGGCCCTGAGCTGCACCGTACCATATGCAGGCCGCAGCCTTAATTTCAGTCATATATTTTTTTATCTTATCAAGTTTAACTAAATCTAATGTCATCTATTAGTTTTAGTGTAAGGCATTGTTCAATTTATGGTGAGGTTTATCATGTCTCTTTAACGCTAGCATTTTGTGCATGTGCGACATCAGATAGAATCCAATTTTTTCAGGAGAAAAAAAGCTTGTGGCGATGCTGCATATGCTTCTTTGATTGAAAAATAGAGTTTAGTTGCTATTGTGAATGCGAATTTAGTAGAATTGAAGTTAATTAGGTTTTATAATTCAATCTTTTACTTTGTTATGGATTTTCAAAAGGGTTTTCTACTCTCCCAAGAGTCTTTTTTGTTTTTGTTTTTTTAAAGCCGTACTTTTCGCATGACACTGGTGTAATTTCAAAGTTGTTGTAATAAAAAGGTTCGTTGAGACTTGTGAAGGAAGATTATTTTAGACTTAATTTTAAATAAAAATATAGGAAACTTAAATAAAAGTGATATGAAAAATATGGAGAAGATTGGGGCTATGGATTCCACTAATTACCAATATCAAAGTGATTTTATATTCTCTAATTATAATTATGCAAATCCTTCATTCAAATTGATTCTAAATATTGCAAAAGT
>NW_020634250.1:666-1000 GCF_003573695.1 Papaver somniferum
AGTGATTTTATATTCTCTAATTATAATTATGCAAATCCTTCATTCAAATTGATTCTAAATATTGTAAAAGTTGATTTTTTTTTTTAGAAATAACAATTGTAAATCGAAAGTATGGGACATCAAAACCCTAGGCTAGCATGCTCCATCAATTGAAATAACAATTGTTTAACAAAAACCATTTTTTTCTATTTATTTATCAAGGCAAATAATCATATAATAATTGCATAAATTAAATAAAATAGAGATTACCACATTTTATTGGCGAAATAGCTTCCTCCGTCGCCCCAGAGGATGGGTTTAGCTCATCATTGTATAAACTTGCTCAAAGTATTGA
>NW_020634251.1:0-1000 GCF_003573695.1 Papaver somniferum
ATGCTTAGTCCCATTTGTGCTTTTTCCTCCTAATGGTTTATGACAATATTTGCAAACTGCTTTGTCTTCCCCTTTTATCTTTTTCTTTTCAAAGTGGTTCCACATTATGGATCTTTTCTTCCCTGAAACTATAGCAATTTCACCTTCGGCATTATCACAATCACCTGTAATGTTTGCCTCGGCAGTTTCACCATGGTCATCATCCATTGGAGAACTTGGAATTATCTCGACATGGTGTTCAGACTGTTCGGATTCACCTCGTGTGGATATAGTTGTCATTTTGGGATCACTGTATAATATACACATAAAGTAATATAATATATATAATAAAGAAAGCTTAAATAATATAATATAATCAATACAATAATTAAATAATATAATATAATTTCTTAGTTTAAATATAATATAAATAATTAATGATATCTTATACTTTTACCTTTTCTTTTATAATATAATATAATTTAATATCTTAGTTTAAATATAATATAAATAATTAATGATATCTTATACTTTTACGTTTTCTTTTATAATATAATATAATATAATTTCTTAGTTTAAATATAATATAAATAATTAATGATATCTTATACTTTTACCTTTTCTTTTATAATATAATATAATTTTTTAGTTTAAATATAATATAAATAATTAATGATATCTTATACTTTTACCTTTTCTTTTATAATATAATATCTTAGTTTAAATATAATATAAATAATTAATGATATCTTATACTTTTACCTTTTCTTTTATAATATAATATAATATAATATCTTAGTTTAAATATAATATAAATAATTAATAAAAATATAAAATCCTAAAATGGGAACATACGGGGCGGGTATGGGACGGGACCTAAAATCCCATCCCCGCCCCATCCCTGCTTCACTAATTTCGGGTATTATCCAACCCCAACCCCAACCCCGTTTGTACGGGTAAAACCCTACCCAATAGAAACGGGTACCCACGGGAATGGGTTTGGTTGGGGCAAATGGCCATC
>NW_020634252.1:0-934 GCF_003573695.1 Papaver somniferum
TCTTTCTTTTTGTGTTGGCTTTGTCTTTCTATTTGATTCAAGTTAGATGAAATTTGTTAGGATTTGGATTAGTTCTGCTTGGTCTTTCATCCTTCTTCTATTGTGAAATTTGACTTCCTTCATATATTCTTGAATCAACGTACATAAAAATGCAATTTTTACTAGACATACTGCCTTAAAACATATTTATTGTGATTACAATACATTTTTCAAACTTTTTCTGTTAAAGATGAGTTTAACTAGTTTACAATTTAGTCTCAGAAATCGACTTCCGACTTATAACGAAGAGTGTAGACTTTTTTGAGTTAACGTATAAAAAATTCAACATTTTTATGAACTCTTTATTTTTGTCTTGGCTTTGTCTTTCAATTTGATTCAAATAGATGAAATTTGTTAGAATTTGGATTAGTTATGGATGGTCTTTCATCCTTCTTATATTGTGAAATTTGACTTCCTTCATATTTTCTTGAATCAACGTACACAAAAATGCTACTTTTACTAGACGTAATGGCTCAGAACATATTAATTGTGATTATAATACATTTTTCATACTTTTTATGTTAAAGATGTGTTTATCTAGTTTACAATTTAGTCTCAGAAATCAATTTCAGATGTATAACGAAGTGTGTAGAGTTTTTTGAGTTAACGTATATAAAACTCAACATTTTTATGAACTTTTTCTTATTGTGTTGGCTTTATTTTTCTATTTGATTTAAGATAGATGAAATTTGTTAGGATTTGGATTGGTTCTGCTTAGTCTTTCGCCCTTCTTCTATAGTGAAATTTGACTTCCTTTATATATTCTTGAATCAACGTACATAGAAATGCAATTTTTACTAGACGTACTCCTTAGAACATATTAATTGTGATTACAATACATTTTTCAAACTTTTTCTGTTAAAGATGAGTTTATCTAGTTTACAATTTAGTATCA
>NW_020634253.1:0-321 GCF_003573695.1 Papaver somniferum
GAAACCCTAGGAGAGAAATTGGTATGATAGCTGGCTAGAAAGAAGGGGAAATAGATGGGGTTTCGTTAGGTAATAGCCATGATGGCTTTTGGTGGTGGTTGTGGCAGTTGAGGAAGGTGGTGGTGATGATGGTGGTGCGGCAGGGTATGGTGGTGTTGCAGAGGGTGAGGGAGAAAGAGAAGAAGTCGATGGAAAATGGATTGGGGTGCGTTTGTTTTGGGTATAGGGTATTTGGTACTCGGGTGTTGAGCGGGTTTAGCAATTGTTGATGAACAGCGAGGATGAGACGTTGGATGCGAAGATGATGGATCGATCTAACGG
>NW_020634253.1:332-465 GCF_003573695.1 Papaver somniferum
ACTAACGGCGAAACAGAAGGAAGCGAGGAGCGACCGTTGGATGCGGAAGTACAACGAAACTGACGGCTCAAGATGGAGTTAGGTGCTGTAGTGTTAGACAGGAGCTTCAGACTTTGATGTACTGACTATGCTG
>NW_020634253.1:665-1000 GCF_003573695.1 Papaver somniferum
GTGCTAGAATCAGGGTGCCTAAATATCTAGACTAAGAATCCTTATGTTTACATACATGCACAAGAGTCAACATTTCAAGGTAAATGAGCTCCATTTTTATGTTTTTTTAATTTTTTTTTTTAATTTTTTTTTTAATTTTTTTTTTTAATTTTTTTTTTTTAATTTTTTCAAAAAGAATTCAAAAAGAAGGAGTTCTTGTTTTCAATTATGGCATGTGATCGTGGTATCTACTCTATACCCCCAAACCTAAACTAAACATTGTCCTCAATGTTTCAAAAGATGTAAAGAATTATAATACAACATATGGAGAGGATTATGCTGAGTAGAGAAAAAGG
>NW_020634254.1:0-662 GCF_003573695.1 Papaver somniferum
ACTCATTGGGTATCTTCTGCTGGGCTATACAGGAAGGATATGGGTGTTGGATGCGATCAAATTTGGCTGGAAAATCCATCAGATGAAATCAGAGCAGACGCGTGCATGGAAAATATTTCACGGGGTTTTGATGAGTTGGAAGTGTGCTGCTCGTGTTTGGATGGGGCTTGGCTATATTCTGAAGTGTGTTTGAGATAAACAAAGAAAATCTACTCACCATTTACAGCTCCAGACGCGTATAGAGATAATTCAGGGAAGAAAATATTCCGAAATATTTTTCTTCAATGGCCGAGTAAATGAAGATTATTTGGAGTTAATGGAGGAGATTCAATGGTTCAATTACGTATAAATATGTTCCTAATGTGCTACAGAGAGGTTGTCGAGAGTTTGGGGAGTCGATAGGATAGCTCAGGAGCAAGAAATCACGAGTTGATCAAACTCTGTTTCTGCTGCTGCTGATGATGAAGAACACCAAGAACACGAAGAACAGACTAGCGTAAGCAGTCGTTAATCAACAGTGTCTGAGACGCACACCGGGGGGTCGCATTGCAGTCTCAACATCAGCAGCACTTGTCTCTTATCGTTCCTTTTGTGACGCCTTATGTGGGTCGTACATTCACTGTTTTACTCATTTTTATCATTTTAATCAACTTTTGAGCAAC
>NW_020634254.1:673-1000 GCF_003573695.1 Papaver somniferum
CGTCGTTCATTCACTGTTTTACTCATTTTTATCATTTTAATCAACTTTTGAGCAACAATTATGTATTTTGAGAACATGATTAATATGACGAGTTAAACCCCAACACTGGGGCGATGGAGGAAGCCTTATTTCACACTTGGGTAATTATATTTAATTCTTTTCATGACTTTTGCATTAATTTTAATTGAAATTATGATTTAAATTAATTAGTTGTGATTTGATTTGATGGGTCATGCTTAGCTTAGATGATTTGATGTCCCATGCTTAACATTTACACCTAATATTTTGAGAATCTATCTTGGCAATAAATTAGAGTCGATATATTTA
>NW_020634255.1:0-439 GCF_003573695.1 Papaver somniferum
ACTTTCAGACTCACCATAATAAGAATCTTCATCGGTTTCATAACCTTTATCCAGACGTCGTTTAAGTTCCATATGAATGGTCCTACTAATTTCTGTGACAAGATCTTCCGAGGTTCCATCATCTTCCAACTTGTATAATTTCTGTGCAAGTTTCTTGACGTTCACACGCTTACCACCGTTGGCTACAATAGGTTCTCGTTCCCAAGACTCTTCCCTTTGAATAGGTGAATGATCAGAACTACGATCCAGAGTCGGGTAAGAAAAAGTGTTGCAGAAATTGGTTTGTGCGACGTTCTTTTTATCACGGTCAAGTTGGTCTAGTATTTGTCGCATATCTTGCAATTCATTCATAATCTGCATACAACTCGAATGAAGCCAATTAGAAGTAGACTTATCCCACCTTGGTGCTTGACTTACATACCTACTACAAGGTTGTTGC
>NW_020634255.1:450-1000 GCF_003573695.1 Papaver somniferum
CTCGAATGAAGCCAATTAGAAGTAGACTTATCCCACCTTGGTGCTTGACTTACATACCTACTACAAGGTTGTTGATATGTATGAGAATATCCATAAGGTTTTGTAGGAAATTGATCATATCCAAAAGATTGGTTTTGATTGTATCCTAAAGATGGTTGGAAGTTGCCATAATGTTGAGGTTGAAAACCGTATTGATTGTTGTAATATGCTTTCTCTTGTCCACCATACATGGAAAACTGTTACCTGAAATAAGATTCTAAAAACTAAGTTAGATATGATATAAAATCTAACAAAGCGAGAATAAATCAATAAAATAAAATAAAAACAACTAAAAATCGTCTGCTGCTCCCCGCAGCGGCGCCAAAATTTGATGCGTGTCGTAACCACAACAAATTAATTAATATTTTTCTCACTAATTAACAAGTAATATAGCGATAGTAAGGATCGTTCCCATGAGGAGTAAGAGGTTTTAGTTGTCTTATAATGTCACAGAAAAGGGGGATTTTAGATTTTATAAAGTAAAAGAATAAACAAAGCAATTAAAAAGATA
>NW_020634256.1:0-278 GCF_003573695.1 Papaver somniferum
TTTCAACAGCTTCACACAATAATAATATGGTAGGCATGCAAGTGAAGCTGTGAAACAAAATGAGCTACCCCCAAACCTGGATTTTTCAACGGATAAAATTTTGGAAACAAAATCTCGCAGTTTTGGGGGTTCATCATGCTCAAGGTCTAGCTCGAAATGAACTGTGCTAGGGACGGACAAACATGCTAATTCCAACTGTGGTTCCTCAAATGTATTATACTTAGAAGCAAAATAGTCCAAGAGGACTTGGGAAGCACACAGTTCCAAACCTAGATTAG
>NW_020634256.1:478-729 GCF_003573695.1 Papaver somniferum
TGCTTTGGGCTTAGTGGTTTTTTTTTGTAACAATGAAATGGTTTTGGGCTCAGTGGGCTTTTGGATTGACTGTGAACTTATGGGCTTTTGGTCTTTTGATGTGAACTGGGCTTGGTAACAGAGAACTGGGCCTTAGGCCTTAACCTGAATTTTGAACCTGGGCTTTTGGTATGATTTGGGCCTTAGCTGGAGCTAGGCTTTTTAGCTATGAACCTGGGCTTTTAGCCTTTGGTTTCAATGAACTGAACTTG
>NW_020634257.1:0-538 GCF_003573695.1 Papaver somniferum
TTGAATTTGAGTTGTATGCCAACAAATTTTAACTAATACCATTCAACATGATTAATATGTGTCAAGCATACTGACTAAATGAATCATCAAAGACTCATTAGTGTTGTTAGAGCATTGCTCGATAAAAATCGCATGCGTTGCTATCTCAAACATGTTTGTCAATGTTAGTGATCAAAAACTATAAGTCTTGATTTCTAGTCTACTATAGCTAAGGTCTCGGACTAGGATAGAAAGTGTAGTTGAGCTCAAGAACTCCATGACAATCATCATACAAGACGAAGGACTACTTAATGAACTGGTGGATCTTCATCGACTAAAAGGTATTTGGAGACTTGAACTTATCTATCACTCAAAAGTATATTTATCTCCCATCTTAAGACAAAAGTCGTTTTACTATATAGACATAGATTATACACATTTGGTATTTCTAGCCGAGTTTATCTCGCCTATCTATTTCTCAAAATATGTGTTAGTAAGATTTCGCTTTAGCCAAGTTCATCTTTACCTAGTGACGAAAGTCATGTTATGTTTCAATCAC
>NW_020634257.1:549-1000 GCF_003573695.1 Papaver somniferum
CTTTCGCTTTAAACAAGTTCATCTTTACCTAGTGACGAAAGTCATGATATGTTTCAATCACTTTGAAAATTTCTCTGACGAAAAATGGTTTGTGAATAACAACTATATAACGTCCTCTGAGAATGTTTCAATGATTGAAATGAGAGTTTAGATTATATAACCATTGGAGGATATAAGCATTGTTGTGGAAACACATATATGTATAAGTCCTTATTCCTTGAACCAAAGTTTGCGAACTTTGTTGATCAAGTGAACCAGAGTAGTGCGCGAACTCAGTCCGCGAACTGGCAAAGTTCTCAAACCCGAGAATTTTTACTGGAGTTTGTGAACTCCATCCGGGAACTTAAGTCCGCGAACTTGAGTAGGTTATATCTAAAAACGATGATTGTGAACTTATTCATATTAACTAAGGAATGCAATTGCAAACCGTGGCTATATAATTCATGAACCG
>NW_020634258.1:0-531 GCF_003573695.1 Papaver somniferum
ATGATCGAGAACTATGTTTTCTCATTGTTATAGCTACGCATCTTCAACAGCGGTGATGCTAAACTTACAACCTTTGGGATCATTGAAGTACTTGGAAGTGACGAAGATTTCGAGGAACGTTGAAGATTATACATGTGGAATAGGAGCTACTAAAGTTTCTTTATCTTTTTTTGTATTCCATATGTATTGATATTTTTGTCAATAAAATTAAAAAACGGGGACATTGTTAGAGCATTGCTCGGTCGAACTCGCATGCGTTGCTATCTCAATCATGTTTGTCAATGTTAGTGATCAAAACTATAAGTCTTGATTTCTAGTATATTATAGCTAAGTCTCGGACTATGATAGAAAGTGTAGTTGAGCTCAAGGACTTCATGGCGATTCATCATACAAGTAGAAGAACTACTCAAGGAACCGGTGGAACTTCTGGACAAAAAGGTATGTGAAGACTTGAACTTATCTATCACTCAAAAGTCTATCTACTCTATCTCCTACTCTTTGAGACAAGAAGTCGTATGCTATATATATAGA
>NW_020634258.1:546-1000 GCF_003573695.1 Papaver somniferum
TCATGATATGTTTCAATCATCTTGAAAATTGCTTTGACGAGAAATGGTGTAACAACTATATAACGTCCTCTAAGAATGTTTCAATGATTGAAATGAGAGTTTAGATTACATAACCAATGGTGGACATAATCATTGTTGTGGAAACACATTTATGTATAAGTCCTATTCCTTGAACCAAAGTTTACGAACTTTGTTGATCAAGAGAACCGGAAGAATGGCGTGAGCCAAGTCCGCGAACTCAGTCCGCGAACTGCCGAAGTTCTCAAACCCAAGAATTTATGCTGGAGTTGACAAACTACTTGCGTGAAGCTAAGTCCGCGAACTCAGTCCGCGAACCCAGTCCGCGAACCGGCGAAGTTCTCATACCCGAGAATTTTTGCTGGAGTTTATAACTCTGCCCGGTAACTTAAGTCCACGAACCTAGTATGCGAACTTGAGAAGGTTATATATCTGA
>NW_020634259.1:0-437 GCF_003573695.1 Papaver somniferum
TTTAAGCTTAACTGATTAACCCTGTACTGATGTTGCGTTGTCAGAGATAGTACTCTTGTCCATAGAGTCAGATCGCTACAAACACAGACTTTTGAGGTCTTTAGTGTGTTTGCCTGCTCTGATACCAATTGAAAAAGCGGGGGTCTAACAACACCAACCAATATTTCGCTTAACAATCTGTATGGACTAACTCCGAAATACTTTGCTAGAGAATCAACTAGACAGTCATACTCAATCTAGATTAAAGTATCTCAATGAGTTAATATCTCTCTCTTGATTTGATTTTTACTCAAGCTAAAAACAATAGCGAGTCTTTATGATGAGTGCCAAATATTGTATATATTTATCCCTTTTTGTTGGCATTTTAACTCATCTTTTATGCATTAATTCTACATTTTATCCCATATCCTGTATTTTCAGTGTTTTCAAGAATAAAT
>NW_020634259.1:637-1000 GCF_003573695.1 Papaver somniferum
ATCTTAATTTCAGTCACTTTTATTTTCAAGACCTGTGTGTTTGCAATTTCAGTTATATTTTCTTGCTTTTTATTTTCTTGCACCTTGTAGCTACTGTGCACTGAAGGCAGTGCACAATCCTCTCTCTTGCCCTTGGCTGCCAAGCCTTGGTTGTTTGTTGCTTTTCTTAACTGCTTCTTTATTGCTTTACCCTGCATTTTTGGTTCTTTGCTTATCTTTCCCTGCTGTGGTTCTTAGCCTGTTTCTCTATTGCTTTACCTTGTGTTCTTGTTTGTATGCCTGAAACCTTGGTTGCCTTTAGCTCACTGCCATAGTGCATTGCCACTCTTGTTAGCCTAGGAAAACTTCTTATATGCTCCTCTC
>NW_020634260.1:0-567 GCF_003573695.1 Papaver somniferum
CTATGTGTAGTGAAATGGTTGTCCGCGTGTATGAGAGATATCTTATCTTATCATTTATCAATGCTATGTTCGCAACCAATCTATTGTATATCCAAATTTTCAGAGTCAAGAATACAATCACAATAACTGAACTGCGAGAACTTCAGGAAGAGTATATTACTCTAGAGGAAAGGCAAAATGAAATGGAATCATACCCAGTTGCAAACACCAATTCACAAGCAGCTAATGCAAGATTATTACCTAAATTAATAAACACAGTGGCGAGCACTTCGCAAGTACAACAAGAAAAGGTGACGGGCAACAATCAACAAAAACTGGTGGCTATGGGAAGCCGAGATCAAGAGGGGTATGAAAGAGAAAGAAATTTATACAATCATGGTGGAAATAATAAGATTCAAATACTGGATCAGCCGCAAGAAACCTATGGAGGTCAAAGACAAAATTATAATAGAGGACAAGGAGGTCACAAGGTAGTATGGGAAGAAATCAAGATGCCACCTCTGAATGCAAGTGTGGAGAAAATATGGGAAGCTATAATTTTGATGGAGAATATACCAACACCATGGA
>NW_020634260.1:578-1000 GCF_003573695.1 Papaver somniferum
GAATGCAAGTGTGGAGAAAATATGGGAACCTATAATTTTGATGGAGAATATACAAACACCATGGAACATGGGAACGGAACCACCTCCAAGCCACATAAGTCATGAGTTCTGTTCTTATCATCATTTTCATGGACATACTACAAATGATTGCAGAAATATAAAGAGAATTATTCGGAGAATCATAGATCAAGGAAAACTAAACCACTTTCTGGTAGGGAACCCACAATCTCAACCATTACTACCACCACCACCAGAGCATCACAGAGTAAACACGGTGAAAGAGAAGGAAACGTTCTTCGTAGAAGTTGGTGCAATAGCAAAGAATCTATTTTGTCACTCTATCGTACATTCATACAAGACAATTGAAGATTTTCATGACAACGTTTTGAGTAGAGTGTTCGCAAGATACAGTGATGGAAGAT
>NW_020634261.1:0-132 GCF_003573695.1 Papaver somniferum
GAAAATCATTTGAACCCCTAGGTGGCCCTAGTGGCGGAGTGTTGTCTCCGAAGGGTTTACCAGAGGTGTACCCACAAAACCTTTACTCCAGACCCTAGCTATCTACGCAGAACCTTGGAAGGCACTAAAGAA
>NW_020634261.1:332-598 GCF_003573695.1 Papaver somniferum
GCATGCTTCTTGTCAGCAGATTACACGATAGTTCCCACGGGTCCTGCATTCCACGCTTGCTTAGGCAACGGAAACAGGGAGAACACACGCATATTGATATCCAAGTGTTAATACTTATTCCGATTGGTCTAACTGGTCCGGTCTCTCTTTTTTTTTTTTTTTAGTAACTCAGTCACTCTAATTCACCCTAGCAGTGGTAACAACTTGAATCGTGTGCCCCACCTAATCACTTAGAGAAACATAGTTTAAAATGAAAAAATAAAACA
>NW_020634261.1:798-1000 GCF_003573695.1 Papaver somniferum
TACCTCCCAAGAAGTGCTAAGTTTAAAGTCTTCAGCCAGACTTAGAAAAGGATTGGTCAACTCGAACCATAAAATAACAGTCGAAATAACTGTGGGTCTTCAAAATCAAATAGAGCTGACCACAGGAAACTGCAGTGAACCAAGAAAATGGACAAGAAAAGCATGCCCTTACCTAGTTTCCTTATTAAGAAATTTATATCTA
>NW_020634262.1:0-104 GCF_003573695.1 Papaver somniferum
TCAAATCCTCAACCCTAGTCACGGCAGTTCAAGAACAATTTTTCCCGCCAATTTTTGGTTTTTGAATTTGGGAAGAAGATGTCCTCCCCCTAACCAGAACTGGG
>NW_020634262.1:115-469 GCF_003573695.1 Papaver somniferum
AATCCTGAATTTCAAACAAAGAAGATGGCCGCCCCCTATCCAGAGTAGGGGTGCAGATAGCAGATCTCTTGGGGGTGCCCTGGGGGTGCCCCTTAGTAATTAGGTCACCCCTTATCCAAAAGCGAGAGTCCGAATAACACTTGTCCTCCGGGGGTGCCAAAATCAACTTTTCGAGCCGAATTTTCCAAAAATGTTTATTTCCTAAAAATGCATAAAAACACAATATTAGTACGAAAATAGAGTTCCAACAATACGGACATTGAGGACAAATTAGACACAAAAATATGTCTATCAAATACCCCCAAACTTATTATTTGCTAGTCCTCGAGCAAATCTAATCTAGAAAGTAAAATG
>NW_020634262.1:669-1000 GCF_003573695.1 Papaver somniferum
TCTAAGTCAATAAGATTTGACTTACAATATTGACCAAAATGAGAGTAGTGGTCATTCTTAAGCAAATGTGTCGATTCTAATTTCCTAAAGCATTTAGGTTTAGTATCACAACTTAATATTCGACACATTTGAAATATAAACGTTCCCACATTTGGAAGAAAACTATTTGGTGGGAAAACAAAGTCAATCTGGGTATCATATCCTGGGCAAACCACATCAATCAGAGGATGGGTTTCTAACGACTGAACTTCTTCCTGGAGATCATTAGGTTCGGGAAAACGAGTATGAAGGTAATCTTGCAAAATGGTCGAGGCAGAGATATCAAGTCCTA
>NW_020634263.1:0-615 GCF_003573695.1 Papaver somniferum
AAAAAAAAAAAAAAAAAAAAAAAAAAAAAAAAAATCAAGTATTTATCAATTACATCCTCTCTTGTTCCAAAAATAAAAGAGAATAGTCAATGTAAATAAGAGTCATGTAAATAGTCATCTTTTGTTGTTTCATTGTAATAAGCAAGGAAGGTGTATGCCATTGATGTACAACGCGAGTAATTGTGAAAAACCTCCAACTCATTCACAATTCTCGTAAAGTCCGGACAGCTAGCTAGATTTCGACCTTGGTTCTTAGCCTGAGAAACTATCTCTTGGTGATTAGTAGTCATAACTTCAGATCTTTCTTTACACATGTGTAGATACACTTTACACTCTTATCACATGTCTTTTATTTGTTATCAGTGCTAGGATTGTGCCTTCGATAGCTAGATTGACATCTCCATTTTGCTGTGAGCTTAAACTGTTTTGCACATGTCACATTTGATGGAATATGAGCTTATATTTTGTCCTTAGGTTTTGTAGGCACACCTCTGGTAAACCTTCACGAGACTTCAACTCGTCCACTAGGGACACTTAGTGGTTTAAAAGGCTTAGTGCATACGCTAAATGCATTCGAGAGACCAGCGACAGTGGTATAGGTAGGATTTCCTTAGT
>NW_020634264.1:0-364 GCF_003573695.1 Papaver somniferum
CTTTCTATTTGATTCAAGATAGATGAAATTTGTTAGGATTTGTATTAGTTCTGCATGGTCTTTCATCCTTCTTCTATTGTGAAATTTGACTTCCTTCATATTTTCTTGAATCAACGTACATAGAAAATGCAATTTTTACAAGACGTATTGCCTTAGAACATATTAATTGTAATTACAATACATTTTTCAAACTTTTTCTGTTAAAGATAAGTTTATCTAGTTTACAATTTAGTCTCAGAAATCAATTTCCGACGTATAACGAAATGTGAAGACTTTTTTGAGTTAACGTATATAAAATTCAACATATTTATGAACTCTTTCTTTTTGTGGTGGCTTTGTCTTTCTATTTGATTCAAGATAGATG
>NW_020634265.1:0-426 GCF_003573695.1 Papaver somniferum
TCCGAAATCCAAAGTCTTTTCCAGTAGCAAGTACCGGGTCGACTAGAGAATATCTCCAAAGAGTTGAATATCTCTGGAACTTTATCATCATCAGAAAACAACTCCTCTTCCTCGGCATTCTCAAGTTCTTCGGCATACATCTTATGATACAAACTAGGCCCATTAGCTTGACTGCCATTCTCCAGCCAATTTCCTTGTACACATGCAAACAAAAATGTAAGTCATTAGTTTTAACTTCAAAAGCAGCAACTGAGTATACATGGACAAAACATAAATAATAACAAAACAATCATTGTTAAACTTTACCTTCATCATGAAACTCTAACAAATCTTCGTAATGATCCTCTGGAAAATCAGTTACTTATCTCGTTAGTATTCACAAAGTTTTATGCTGAAACAAAAGCAAAAGTTGAAACAAATATAAAC
>NW_020634265.1:437-1000 GCF_003573695.1 Papaver somniferum
CATCAGTTATTTATCTCGTTAGTATTCACAAAGTTTTATGCTGAAACAAAAGCAAAAGTTGAAACAAATATAAACCATACCTTGATAAATGTTCTCATGTTTGTCACCACCACCGTCATTTTGAGAAATGAAACAGTTGTTCACAAACTTTAGTTTTGTCAACTTATCATTTTGGTGGTCTTTCATGGCCACTTCATCACTTAGTTGTGTGTTACCTTGAAATGAATTCTAATCATATATAGATCTCTTACAAACCTTATAATTGGAAGTCTCTTTGATGAAAATGGAGAACAAAATGCAAATATCAACTGTAATTAGCAAAACAATTTCACGCATGCCGAGTTACCAAATGTATATGTGTAGTCGATACTCACATAAAACAAACGATACAAATGATTGAACATCTAACATTTTTGCAACATATAACATACAATGAATATTGCAAGCGTGCCAGTAACTAATGTTATACCAATTCCACTATTAATTAGTTATTATAGTCCACAGTTTGCTATCACTATAAGTGTATAGCTGTTGATCGATTTAACTTCAGTTCCTACTGTTTC
>NW_020634266.1:0-627 GCF_003573695.1 Papaver somniferum
ACAGAAAGTCCATATCTAGGTTGTTAGAAAAAAAGCTATCAATAAGACGGAAGAAAACCATTTGACTTAAGAAATACCGGTGATATGATGAATTTGATTTCTCCGTCAAATTTCATCTTACATGCTCAACTAGGATATTATAAGGAGAGGGAAAAGGTATACAATCAGTAATGTAATAAGCTATCATCCACCTTTCATGTTTGAATTGTCCTCAATATTTGTATTGTTGGAACTCGATTTTTAGGTATTTTTGGAAATAAACATTTTTGGAAAAATTGGCTCGAAAAAGTGTTAAAGGCACCCTGGAAAATTACTAAAGGAACTCTCAGATTGGATGAGGGCACCCCCAGAGCACCCCATCTGCTAAAGGCGCCAGCGTTCTGGATAAGGGGCACCTTCTCCTTCCTCGTTTGAAACTGGAAAAAGGTGGGAAAATTTAGTTCTCAACTGGCAGAATTTTTGTTCGAGATTTGAGGGCGTGTTTGAGAGACTCAATGGCTGACGCTTTGTGAGATTGAAAAGCGGGGGTCTAACAACCACACCCAATATTTCGATTAGCAATCTGTGTGGACTAACTTCAATATACCTTCTAGAGAATCATCTAGACAGTCAGACTCAATCTAGAGA
>NW_020634266.1:638-1000 GCF_003573695.1 Papaver somniferum
GATTAGCAATCTGTATGGACTAACTCCAATATACTTTCTAGAGAATCAACTAGACAGTCAGACTCAATCTAGAGAAAAGTATATCGAGGAGTTAATATCTCTCTCTTGATTTGATTTTACTCAAGCAAATAGAAATCTGCGAGTCTTTATCAAATACAAGGATAATAAACTTGGATGGTACCAAACACCAATATCCAAGGATCAATCAATCTCCAATCAACAACCAAAGGTTGGATTTCACAATTGATCGATACAAACACACAACCTGTGATATTTCAATTATTTAACAAAATATAATGCGGAATAGAAATAACACAGACACTAGAAATTTTGTTAACGAGGAAACCGCAAATGCAAAAAAA
>NW_020634267.1:0-136 GCF_003573695.1 Papaver somniferum
CCGATCCACCTACCATCTCCATATCCAGCGGCTTCAGCTCGTGGTATACACATCTTGATACACCCGCCTAACACACTAATACTCGAACCCTATGACCTAGCCAAACAGCTCCCTACCCTAACCCATATCGACCTCC
>NW_020634267.1:253-637 GCF_003573695.1 Papaver somniferum
CACACCAAGTTTTTGGCGCCGCTGCCGGGGAGTGGTGTTGCCACTGCTGAGTTCCATTAGCATCTCTGCCTTGCAATCATTGCAGCAGATCATTGCATACTTGCCTGCAATCATTGCACTGCAATGATTGCACTGTGATCATTGCAGGGTTGGCCTGACTATCTTTGCACTCTGTGATCATTGCAGGTACCACCTTGGCTGTGCTGCTGCTGCTGGTGCCTTCTCTGCCAAGCTGTGCTGTGTTGCTGCTCCTGCCAAAGGTGCTGGTGCTGGGCTTGAACCAACTGAGCTGGGCTTAGTAACCTCAATTTCGCTGGGCTTGCAACTTCTGCTCCTGGGCTTGCCTTTTCTGCTGGGCTTCGCTGCAGATTCTGCTGGGCCTGT
>NW_020634267.1:704-869 GCF_003573695.1 Papaver somniferum
CCTTTTCTGCTGGGCTTCGCTGCAGATTCTGCTGAGCCTGTGTTGCTGAGTCACTTCAATTGCTGCTGGGCTTGAACGTGAGCTGCTTAGGACGATCCTAAAGCCCAACTGGGCTGTGCAACTAAAAGGGGACTAAAAGCCTATTTTTGGGCTTCCCTCCAAAAA
>NW_020634267.1:1016-1279 GCF_003573695.1 Papaver somniferum
ATTTTTTTTTATTTTTTTTCTTTTTTTTTATTTTTTTTTTCTTTTATTTTTCTTTTTCTTTTATGGGCTTGTCTTAATTATTATTATTGTTTTTATTTTCTTTTATGGGTTGTGCTAATTTATGCTAGGTTTAGTTCAAAATTTTTTTTCAAAGCCCAATTTTAAACCAAAAACCAAAATCCCTTGTTAGTCCAACACCCATTCAAAACCAAATCTTCGTAACCCTTGTGGGCCAAAACTGTTTCCGATTGCTCTGACTAAAA
>NW_020634267.1:1479-1881 GCF_003573695.1 Papaver somniferum
ACAACCATCGAATTTAACTGGGTGCATCAAAAAGGGCTACCTCTTGCAAAGTGTCATGTAATTTTTTGTTTCTTTTTGTTATGTATCAAAAGAGCTACCTTATGTAAAAAATCAATTTCAAATTCATGCAAAAAAAAAAAAAACGATGTATATATTCAGAAAAAAAAAAAAAGAAAAAAAATATCAGAAAAATACAAAAAAATCAAGTATTTATCAATTCCATCCTCTCTTGTTCCAAAAATAAAAGAGAGTAGTCAATGTAAATAAGAGTCATGTAAATTGTCATTTTGTTGTTTCATTGTAATAAGCAAGGAGGGTGTATGCCATTGATGTACAACGCGAGTAATTGTGAAATACCTCCAACTCATTCACAATTCTCGTAAAGTCCGGACAGCTAGCTAG
>NW_020634267.1:1892-2016 GCF_003573695.1 Papaver somniferum
CACAATTCTCGTAAAGTCCGGACAGCTAGCTAGATTTCGACCTCAGTTCTTAGCCTGAGAAACTATCTCTTGGTGATTAGTAGTCATAACTTCAGATCTTTCTATACACATGTGTAGATATACT
>NW_020634268.1:0-311 GCF_003573695.1 Papaver somniferum
TATTTCGTGCTTCGGTTAAATCCCTAGACGTGGTATGCAAGGATAGATAGGTAATGCTTTAGAATCACTACTCATGAAGCGAAGAAAACTAGAGCGGAGAAACAATATTTGAAAATGCATGGAATAGATTTTTAAAGATTAGTAGAATTTGCATAATTAATTGGTGGAAACTGAAAATCCTAACAACCTTCTATCATTCTGTTTTTCGTTAAAATTATTTATTATTTCATTTTTGTCCGAATTTCTGAAACCTCTCAAAAAAAAATCATCTTTGTTAATTAGTTGATTCTTGATATTAGTTGGTTGAGTAT
>NW_020634268.1:322-621 GCF_003573695.1 Papaver somniferum
TCATCTTTGTTAATTAGTTGATTCTTGATATTAGTTGTTTGAGTATTTCACACTCCCTGTGGGAACGAACCGCATTTGTTATCTATATTATTATTGACCTGTGCGCTTGCGGATATAACTGGGTTTCATTTAATCATTCATTTTGGTTATCTAAAATTTGTATCAAGTTTTTGGCGCCGCTGGTAGGACTAGAAATGATCCTAAAAATTCTAACTGCAAGTGCACAGTGTCGGCAAGCAACACAGGGCAAGCACAGGTCAGTTCCACAGGGACAAGGGGGTGCAAGTGCTATTTTTCTT
>NW_020634268.1:821-1000 GCF_003573695.1 Papaver somniferum
GGGAATTTTGTTAGTATCATTCATTATAAAGAATTAAGTTACTTTCAGTTAGCTTTAACGAATCCCCTGGCTAGTAGATACTAGTGCTACGAAATGTAATTAACTTAAAGCTTTTTCAGAGCTTTTTGGAGTTTTTCAGAGCTTTTTAGAGTTTTTCAGAGCTCTTTAGATATTTTAGG
>NW_020634269.1:0-558 GCF_003573695.1 Papaver somniferum
CTTTTTAGAGTTTTCAGGGTTTTTTAGAGTTTTCAAGGCTTTTTAGAGAACATTCAAAGTTGATCTTCACTATTGTAGGGATTTGTTATTATCATTCTTTAACGAATCTCCTAGCTTGTAGATCCCAGTGCTACGGAGTATAATTAAATTTAAGCTTTTCAAAGCTTTTTGGAGTCTTCCTGAGCTTTTTAGAGTTTCTCAGAGCTCTTTCAGGGCTCTTTAGTGTTTTTAGGGTTTTTAGGAAACATTCAAAGATAATCTTCATTATTGTAGGGAATTTTGTTAGTATCATCCATTATAAAGAATTAAGTTACTTTCAGTTGGCTTTAACGAATCCCCTGGCTAGTAGATACTTGTGCTACGAAATATAATAACCTTAAAGCTTTCTCAAAGCTTTTTAGAGTTTTTCAGAGGTCTTTAGATTTTTCAGAGCTCTTTAGATATTTTAGGGCTTTTTAGAGTTTTCAAGGTTTTTTAGAGTTTTCAAGGCTTTTTAGAGAACATTCAAAGCTGATCTTCACTATTGTAGGGATTTGTTATTATCATTCTTTAACGAAT
>NW_020634269.1:686-994 GCF_003573695.1 Papaver somniferum
TATCCCTGATTGTTTTGATAGCTCTGATTGGGTTGAGATGGTCCTCCATGAGTGGGTCCTTTGGACCATGAAAAGTTAGGGTGGTTTCTCCATCCTGGATTGTAGGTCTGTGAATAGGGGTTATGCTCTTGTTTTTGAAACATGGCCTGTGCCTATTCAAGCCTAGATTCCTGGACTGCAAGCAAATCGGGACAATTTTGGAATTGATGGTTGGGATCGTTACAAGCGGCACATACAGACGAAGCGACATGTTCTCGGAGAGTAGTGGTGGAAGGTTTTGAATTTTTATGTAGTTCTAACTCTTCTAA
>NW_020634270.1:0-116 GCF_003573695.1 Papaver somniferum
GAAAACGAAACCTAACGCGAACCCAAGCTTTAAAATTTGGAATAGAACGAGACCGATAGGGTAACGAGCTTAATAGGAAACTCGTTCGAAAAATATTGGTTGCTCTTTAAGCACAC
>NW_020634270.1:316-505 GCF_003573695.1 Papaver somniferum
GATCCAGAAATTAGGGAGATTGTTACTAGTCTATCTATAGACACTAAAAACTCTAAGTTTGGGGGTGATTATCACCTTCATAGTGCCTTACCTTTAACTCTCAGAAAGTCCCTTCACTTAGGACTTGATATCTCTGCTTCGACAATTTTACAAGATTACCTTCATACTCGTTTTCCCGAACCTAATGAT
>NW_020634270.1:705-1000 GCF_003573695.1 Papaver somniferum
GAACCTGAACCGCAATTAGCGATAGTTTTCAGGAAACTAGGTAAGGGCATGCTTTTCTTGTCCATTTTCTTGGTTCACTGCAGTTTCCTATGGTCAGCTCTTTTTGGTTTTGAAGACCCACAGTTATTTCGACTGTTACTTTATGGTTCGAGTTGACCAATCCTTTTCTAAGTCTGGCTGAAGCCTTTAAACTTAGCACTTCTTGGGAGGTAACCCAATCTCATGCAACATGGTAATTTCTTTCCTTAACTCTTTTTCTTCAAGTGGTAACAGTTTCTCCTTGTTCATGCTTTTA
>NW_020634271.1:0-437 GCF_003573695.1 Papaver somniferum
TCCATAATCCCAGGGGCACTACTGACCAAGCTATAATCCCTAGTTTGGTTGCGAATTGCTCTGACCCAGTGTCCACGGGTAGTCCAAACTCATTATATTATGTTGGTATGAGATCAGTTGAATTATTGTTGTTTCTTGTTTGGTTTGTTACAGGGTCACCATGAGTTGAAGAATGAACATCATTATACTTTTCATCTTGGGAACCAACAAAGTAATGATCCCGTGGTGATCCAAAAATGTGAGATCCGTTACTTACCAGGGGTTATTATCCATGATTCAATACAAAGTAGAGCAAAGAAATAATTACTAAAAACAAAAAAATTAATGAATTGACATAATAAGGGATTATTTCTGAAACAATTTAAATCACAACAATAGATGAATAAATTCTGCCAGGGGTAAATTTACCTTGCCTTTGATCCTTAATAATTGTTTTC
>NW_020634271.1:448-1000 GCF_003573695.1 Papaver somniferum
TGGAGGAGGATATAAAGAAGGGGATTGAGAAGAAGAAGGTGGAAAAGAGGGCAGAAGAAAATGGAAGATGAATTACAGAGGAGGAGAAGAACAAGTAGAAGTTGGTTCGTTTTCTAATAATTGTTTCTTAATCGAATTAGAGTTGAATAACATGCTCCCAAAGGATTTGCTAAGTATCTTGTCTTTTGATTTTGTTTAATTTTGGGCTTAATTTTACTGTACTCAATTGATTTTCCTTTTTATGTCTGTTTAGGTTATGTATTTTAAGAGACTCTGGGTATGGAATTTTTGTACTGAAGTAATAATTTCTGCTGGATGAAGATGCATCGATCACTCATATCTCTTTGTAGGATGCATTTAATTGAAGGGGAAATGAACCAAGAAATAATTTCTTATGATGAAGGATGCTTCCCCAATGATGAAATGATGTTAATCCCAGTAATTTGGATTCTTTGCACTTGGTAGGCCATGTAATCTCTTTACCAAATTAGTAAACTTTTGTGCTATAATCTCGTTAAACGAACCTAAAGCATTAACATTGTGTTTAATTTC
>NW_020634272.1:0-373 GCF_003573695.1 Papaver somniferum
GGTCGACTATGGGTGAGGCACGCCAGAACCCACCTATTTTGGGTCGGTTACGGGTAGAAACTTCCGTCACCCGAACCGACCCACCCACCCGCCCAAAACTAACGTAGGATTCCTGACCCTTAGATATAACCTAGGATGAATTATCAGAGCCGTTGAATTGATGTATAAAAGTAAATACCTAACCTAAATACCTAATCGCATTTTCCTTCTCTTCTCTTCCGCGGCCTCTTCTGAGTCTTCTCTCCTTCTCAGACAGACTCCAATCTCCATCCAAGTCTCCAACTCCATTCTTTTTTCTTCGCTCAGTCTCAGATTCGCTTTGTGGATCATCGGCATCACCAGAAGCAAACCAATAACGGAAGGTAAGATTAGG
>NW_020634272.1:384-775 GCF_003573695.1 Papaver somniferum
TCTTTGTGGATCATTGGCATCACCAGAAGCAAACCAATAACGGAAGGTAAAATTAGGAACCGTTGTAAACTTGTAATTTTTTGATGATGTGATTTCTTGTAATTTTCAATTTAGGGTTTATCTGTTTAGGGTGTTGTTTTTTAATTTCAGTTTGGAATGAATTGATATGATGTTACTATGTTTGAACTCAGTAATGAAGAGTTTAATCAGTATATTCAAAGGATTCTTGAATGTTTATGTGTTTAGGCAGCGCTCAATTTATCTGAATCTAATACCCTTTATTTTATTTTTCCATGTTAGGGTTTGTCAAGATTGAAGAACTGAAGTTCAGTTCATTGGAGCTTGAAGAAGAACTGGTCAGAGTTGGTTTAAGAAGAACTAAGAAGGTATA
>NW_020634272.1:786-1000 GCF_003573695.1 Papaver somniferum
TAGTTGGTTTACGAAGAACTAAGAAGGTATATCCAACTATGAAATTGTTTTGATTATTTAGGTTCCTTTTATATGTCCTTTCCATTTTATGGTTTGTTGTTTATCTGAATCTAATGTTTTTTTTTATTCCATGGTAGGGTTTGTCAAGATTGAAGAACTGAAGTTCAGTTCATTAGAGTTTGAAGAAGAACTAATCAGAGTTGGTTTAGGAAAA
>NW_020634273.1:0-216 GCF_003573695.1 Papaver somniferum
TACGTAATATCATCCTCAGGGGCATAGAAACGAACCCCGAAGGCTTGAAGCTCATGCTTTTCCTTGAATATTTCAAGATCGATGTGCTTAAAAGTTACTTTTTTCCTGCTAACAGAGACACTGCGTATCAAGGGAGCAGCCTCATCCTCCTCGGCAGGACCGGATGAACTAACGAACGCTTCCGAAGCTTTCCTCTTCACGGGGGGGATTCTTTGA
>NW_020634273.1:227-486 GCF_003573695.1 Papaver somniferum
ACACGCTGCTGCGGAAAGCCATATTGATACCCGTCGGCGATGGCCATCATATCGGCAACGGAAGTAGGAGGCTCCGGCACGAGGGTAGCTTCGGGAACAGTCAACCTTTTTCCCCAGGCTTCGGACACCCGCGCCTTTGAAGACATCTCCATCATGCGACGGGTATACGCGGTGGATTCCTTTTCCCCAGCGACCACAGGAGCGGGATGAGAGACAAACAGAAGATTCTTTTCCTTAAACCAATCCATGATGGCGTCCT
>NW_020634273.1:686-1000 GCF_003573695.1 Papaver somniferum
CAAGCATCAGAAGAAGTTCTTCATCACAAACAAGGAACAACAGTAGCAGAAAATTCACAAGTCAACACAGCATAAAACGGTGGAAATAAAGAAAAGGAAAACTTACCGGCAAAAACAGCAGTAGAAGAAACAAACAGGAGAAGCGGGCGTGGTTAATGCTAAGGTGGAGAGAATTTAAGATCACAGGGCAATGAAGACTGACAGAAAATTTAAGATCACAGGTGCAATGAAGACTGACAGAGAATTTAAGGTCACAGGTTCAATGAAGACAGACAGAAAATTTAAAGGAAGAATGAAAACTGAGAGAGTGTTTA
>NW_020634274.1:0-308 GCF_003573695.1 Papaver somniferum
AGTGAACACATCAAAAGCAAAACAATGAACAAAAGCAAACAGAACAAAAGTATTATGAGAAGGTGACAGAACAATGAAACTAAACAAAGAACAAAAGCAAAACAAAATGGAACAAAGTGAAAGTGAGAAGGTGACAGTGAAAGTGATAAAATGTGAAACAATGAACAAGTAAACTAAAACAGCAAATAAACTACTAGGTGATGACAGTGACTGGAAAAGTGACAGTGACACAAAGAATGACAAAGAGATAAACCAAGGCCTAAGCCAAGGGCAGTGGAGATGAGAAATTAAGTTAATAGTGAAGTAGA
>NW_020634274.1:508-1000 GCF_003573695.1 Papaver somniferum
ATAGCACCTAACTCTCATCTGGAACGTCAGAATTGTTGCATCTAGAATCCAACGGTCGCTCAAGATCTGCCTCCGTCTCGCCGTTAGATCAATCCATCATCTTCGCATCCAACGTCTCATCCTTGTTGCGCATCAACATTTGCTACACCCGTTCAACACCCGAGTACCCAATACCTATACCCTAACCCAAACACACCCTAACCCTAAAACTATCGACTTCACCTCCCACACCTCCGTCTGCAACAGCCTCACCTTCACCACCTGCTCCGCCACCAACTTCCTGCCGCCTCAACCACCGCCGAGCTCTCAAATCACCAACAACCCCATCATCCATCACTTATTCCCTTCTAATTTCAGAGACCTAATTCACCTAATTCACTCGCCTCTTCTCAGAAACCCTAGGCGTGTGAGTTTGGTAAATTAGGTTGAGAAATAACACAAATTGGAGGCATGGGTAGCATCAGGAGAGTCAGAAGAAGAATGGGTCGAAGT
>NW_020634275.1:0-373 GCF_003573695.1 Papaver somniferum
AAATTTGACTTCCTTCATATTTTCTTGAATCAACGTACATAGAAATGCAATTTTTACGAGAGGTGTTTCCTTAGAACATATTATTTGTGATTACAATACATTTTTCAAACTTTTTATGTTAAAGTTGAGTTTATCTAGTTGGCAATTTAGTCTCAGAAATCAACTTCCGACTTATAACGAAGTGTGTAGACTTTTTTTAGTTAACGTATAAAAAATCAACATTTTTATGAACTCTTTATTTTTGTATTGGCTTTGTCTTTCAATTTGATTCAAATAGATGAAATTTGTTAGAATTTGGATTAGTTATGGATGGTCTTTCATTCTTCTTCTATTGTGAAATTTGACTTCCTTCATATTTTCTTGAATCAACGTA
>NW_020634276.1:0-362 GCF_003573695.1 Papaver somniferum
AATTTTATGGATTTGTGTGAATTGGGATTATATAAAAAGTTTTTGCCGATTTTGACATTATTGATATTATGATGCAAGTTGAATCGGGTTTTAATGGAATGTCAGATGTTAGTTAAGTTTCTTCTACATTTACTTTCAGTTTATGCTGTAGTTTTAGGTTTTGATTCAGCTGAACTAGTTTTGTTTATCCCCGAAACAAATTAGTGATCCAACTTATCCCTATATGCTGGACTTTGCTTGCAACTGAAAAATTGGGTTGGGCTTTAGAGTAGTTTCTATGGAATGAACAAACTCGGAATTTATTCTTTTTGCTCCCATTATGGAATGAACAAACATGGAAAATGGATGTTCAAACCATCAGA